>NC_022009.1:97252954-97265616 GCF_000317375.1 Microtus ochrogaster | reverse complement strand
GACATGTTACTGTTGATCTTCTGACATCTATAAATCTTCCAAAGGTAATTACAGGCTACGTAATATCATGTATAATTTTCTGTATAGAAGGTAAAACCAGTAGGTATTTGATATGTTCTTTCATACTCCATTTTTGACCTCAAAATCAAAGTCATTTCAGATGATATTGTTACTATTACAGCTAGAATTTTTTCATGGCATAGACTTGGTGAGGGAAAAGTCTCACTGTCCATGAATGTTGCTGCAAAAGCATGAGAACTTGATGTCTTAGCAATCACAAACAGGCCAATTATAGGAAAGAAACTTTATTTGCTGACTCATCATTGATGTCCAGCCATAGTTTTGTTTTGTTGTGATAATCAAAACTCTATTGTAAGCATTATTTTACTCATGGAGTATGTTTATTGCAACTAATTTTAGACAAGGAAGGATAAGAAAATATGTATTTTATACTTAACTGCATTGGAAATTTTATTTTATTCATCTCTAGCGAATGATAGCAGATGCACAAGAAAACTGAACCATGTATAAATATCTGTTTAAAGTAAAACCCTAGTAATGTCTTTTTCTCATCTTATTAGTATGTCATATTAGAAATTTTTGCTAAAATGTTTTTCATATATATTGTGCAGCAGTACAATCGTCTATGCTAAGAAGAAATACATGTCTTTCTCCCATGCTTTATTTAAAAATGAATCTCATTTCACATGTCAACCTATGGGTTATTTAGAATTCAGTTTGTTATGATATGAAAAATTTTATAGAGAGTAGAAAAATGATATAATCCACAGTTAGGCATTTCAATTGTACTGTTACATAAAGTAGTTGATACTATAGCATCTAACTCTTTGAGTCCCATATTAAAACCTTGGAAAACCATTTTCCTTAAAGTGTGGCCACTGAGTATTGCTGTGGGACAATGGTCTGTACCCTGTAACTTGTATTTTAAATAAATGCTGATTGGCCAGTAGTCAGGCAGGAAGGATAGGCTGGGCAACAAGAATACTGGGAAGAGGGAAGTTTCAGTCTGCAGTCGCCACCCAGAAGAGAGGAAGCCAGACACAGAGCAAGCAATATGTGATTGCCTTACTGAAAAAGGGTACCAAGCCGCGAGGCTAACACAGACAAGTATGTTGGAATAATATAGTTAAAAGAGCTAATAAGATGTGAGCTACTAGGTCAATCAGTTTATAATTAATGTAGACCTCTGTGTGATTCTTTGGGACTTGGGCTGCAGTACTGGGTGAGACAGCAACCTCAGTCATAAGAAGTTGTGTGTGTAGAAGTATGTACTTTTTTTCAAGAATAAAATATTATAGGATGACATTAAGTCTTACCAATAATAGAGGAATTGTCACACTTCTCTCTAATTCATGGTAAACCTGACACAGCAAACAAAGTGCATGTTCCTTCTTTTGAGATCACAATGATCAGGCTCACCTCCCTCTGTCTGCCACCTGTCCTTTATAGATCATATTCTGATCATACAGCAAACTCCTTCGCATGCCCCAACACTGGGAGAAATGGCCTTTTTTGTTATTTCATCGTGTGGGAACTAATTTCATCTATTTAGCAGCACTTGAATTTCCACTTCTTCAGGATCGTCCTGTTTCAACTGAATGTAGCTCTCTTTCTCATCATGTCTGTCCCTGCCATAATGACTGTCGTTCTTTCCTCATAGCCTCCATATTCAACCTGTAACTATTTACTTTCTTTCCTTTTATGTGTTATTTCTTTTCCCAGGTAAGCATAAGTACCATATCAAGAAAGCTATAACCTATTTAATTTAAAGTCATATTCACTTAAATAAAAATTATATATGCAAAAATTTTATATGTACTAGAATACAATGCCACTTGAAAGATAATAGATAAGAATTTATTAATTCAATTTTTATTTATTTACAACAAATATATTATAAATAAAATTTTGTTGTAAATTTAATGTCCTATTGAATATTCTATAGTAATTTTTTAGAATTGCTTGCTCATCAGTTTTTTTTAAGAAATATTATTATTCAAAAATGAGGAGAGAGTTGGTTTTGAAGTATCAACATTAAATGCTATGTAGTCTTTATCATCTACTTACAAAGTCAATATCAATATTAGTGCTTCCTGTAAAATATAGTTCTAAATACACCATAGATATTGTTTATTATGATATAGCAAAGCTAATATCACATAATAAAAATAACAATATTGTTAAAAGTAAGATCCATTGCAATTTATTCATATCTTATTCCCAAATTAAGCCACCAGAAAGGACACATGGTCCTATCAAGTTTTTTTGTTTGCTTGTGTTTGCTTCTGCTGATTTTATTTGTGTATTTTAAACCGTGTCTTGCTCAATTCCAATGGCTGTGCTCAGCCTCTAGAATGTTCTGAGACACAGTCTACCACATCTAAAGGGCGTTGGTTTTTGCCTTTTTGTTTCATGAGGACTGAATGTGATCAGGAGGTAGACAGTTGCCAGCTTAGAGATTTGACATTAACTCCAATTTTGAAATAAAACTTTCTAAAAAAAGTAGGCATTAAATTGTTTCTGAAACTATATATTTGTTTATTTTTAATCATAATTTTGTTGTTCTCACAGCAGCTTTGGTTACCTGACCGAGGATAGTACAAAATCAAAAATTTCAGTAAAGATGAAAGATGTCGTCACAGGCTCAACCTTTTAAAGGGAGCTATTGGTAGTTAATAGCTTCTGGTAAAGGAATGGTCAATCTTCACTGATGATGGTCCCGCTATTCAGTTTGCTCTGCTTTAGTAGAAAGCCTCATTCTTATGCACATATGGTAGCATTAACTATACTTTGTGGGTTCTTTAAAACCCTTTATAAAACTGTACTTGTTATGGTGAGGTATTCTTTTTCTTCACTATACTTTTTAAAATTATAATTGTGAGGAACTTGAAGAATCTAATGAGTACGCCCTCATCTGTTTCTTATTTGATGGGAGAAGAATGTCTTGTTTTGACTGACAAATGGTAGCCTTTACTGAATTAATTGCTTCAAAAGCCCTAACTAAATTATTTCATGAAAAAATATCAGTTCTGCAAATGCCTATCTGTAATGCTTCATGACCTGTAGTTTTCACCTGTTAAATTATGTCCCATCCAGATGCCACATCAACAGTTATTTATTGTCCTAGTTACAAATTATCTGTTATGTAGTTGCATTAATTTTATCAGAGAAATTTTCAGTTTGTGCTTCCCTAAATTGAGCAATATATAAAATGCATTCTTTCTATTTTTTTAGTTAAATTTGTCTTGTGTTGTACCTGTAAATAATACGTACCACCTGTGCCCTTAACACCTCGGTTAATGCCCCCACTACCACCTCACAAATCGTTCTCACATGTTCATGTCTATTACTTTTGTGGTCCACTGAGATTAACAAGTACTATCAGTGTGTCTGCTTTATCACTTGGAGCCTGATAGAGTCAGCAGTAGATACACACCTAGAGACTTTGAAAAATTATCTCCTGAGTGCCAGAATCAAACTAAGAACCTACATAAGTAAAAATAAGAAGCACTATTTTTTATAGTATTGTGTGCCTATATTAGTAATGGCATTTTCTTACTTAATGGTGCGTGAGTACATGGGTCACATTCATCAAGCAGTGTGAAGATGCCCTCATTCTGACTTATGATGACCAACAACCCAGCCTGTGCTTCTCGTAAGAGAGTTGGCATTAAGCCTAGCAGACACCAACTCAAACCCAGAACTTTGAAAGAAAGCTCTTAAAAAAAATGTATTATATCAACATATCAACTGTGAAACAGCAATGCGTACTTTTTCTGTGTTATGTAAATATTTATATTTAAAATAATTGAACTTTTACTCATTTGTCTATTAAGAGAATTCCTGGTCAGCAGGAAAAGAAATTATTCATGCAAAGCATAGTAAACCCCTGGGACAGTGTTGTGCACACATTGACTTGAGTGTCAAGTAGCTTGAAAGGAAAGTTGTGCTTTAATGTTTCCTGATTAATATTTTGAGTCAGTTACCTCACTTGTAGGAACCGCAAAGAACCCCCAAAACTGTAAGAAGCAGTAAATGATCAGGCAGGAAGGACACAGACCTGAAGACATTGTTCTGTTCTTAATATCACTCATCTAAAATGCAAATTGAACGTTCACTACCAATGATTTGTGAATAGCTAAAAGAGAATAAATGAAAATGAGCATATACTTTCTATATAACTTGGAAGGATTCTATTGTTTAACAAAAGTAGTTCTTTCTATTTATAAATGCTAACTCATCGTTACCCATTTCATGATTCTACCACAGTCAGTCAGTATCACTGACTTTCTTTCACAATTTAGGTAACTTCATATATTTCATTTTAAGATCACTAAGATCTTTTGATATCCTGCAAACCAGGAAGTAACAATGAGTTGTATATAGAATTTCCTTATCATTATCAATACCACTGAGCCGTGCATGGTCTCAGGTAGTCAGCAGTGTTCTCAGAGCTTAGCCAGAGCGTCCTCAATGACTACTGCTCACTAAATTTATTTTATTGATTTTTCCATAATTAATCGGGAGATGGGAGTTGTTTGGAGTAGCTACTAAGAGGAAAGAAGTTGCTGCTAATTGCTTCTAAGCTAGAGTAAGATAATAATTGTTTCTAATATGCTTCTAGGTTGTAAGGATAGGAATTTTAAAAGACTCGTGTCTGGGTAATACTAACATAAGAAAAACAAGGAGATATATACACAAGGTCTATACACATGATTTCCCAAAGGTGAATTCCTTAAGGAGTAAATTGCAATTTTGGCTTATGTAGCATGTAAGCAGAAAGACAATACAGTATTAGAACAATATGATAAAAACAAGGAAGGGAATTTTTGATTTCTAAAGATGCAAAGAAGGGGTGAATCAGAACCCATGGAAGAGTTTGTGAGTAGATGCCTCAGTACAGACTCTCAATTAATAAACTATGATTTTCAAGTTTCCAGTGTTTAATTCTTGTCTTCCAAATACAAGAGAAGGAATGGTTTGTCAACATATATCCTGCTTGTAGGCGAATGAGTAAAGGACAGGGAACTTTTAATGTTCTTTTCTTTCACTGTCTGCACCTGAAAAAATCTTTATGTTAAGAGGCATATCATAACAAACAATGCTACTATGAACATAGTTGAGCTAATGTCCTTGTGGTATGATTGAGCATCCTTTGGATATATCCCCAAAAGTGGTATTGCTGGGTATTGAGGAAGGATGGTTCCTAATATTTGGAGAAATTGAACCTGAAAACAATCTTAATGTCCCTCAATCAAAGAATGAATAAGAAAAATGTGGTTCGTTTATGCAATGGAGTACCACACAGCAGAAAAAAAAAATCACATCTTGAAATTTGCAAGAAAATGGATGAAGCTAGAAAACAATATATTGAGTAAGATAACCCAGACCCACAAAGAAAATTATTTTATGTACTTACTCATAAGTGGGTCTTTACATAAAGCAAAGAAATGCAGACTACAGATCACAATCCCAGAAAACTTAGATAACAATGAGGACCCTAAGAGAGGCATACATGGATCTAATTCACATGGTAAGTAGAAAAAGACAAGACCGCCTGAGTAAATTGAGAGCATGGGGACCATAAGAGAGGGTTGAAGAGCAGGGGAGAGGAAGGGAGAGGAACAGAGAAAAATGTATAGCTCAATAAATTCAATAGTAAACAAATAAATAATTTATAAACAAGAAAGGGCATATTGTGCACTGGTGTTTCATACCATCCAGACTACAAATATCCTTGACGACAACACACCTTGGCACAAATAACTGGAAAATTTAAAGAGAAATAGATTTATGTGTGGAATTGAAGCAAAATGAAAAACAGCTGAATATAACCTGAACTTTTTAATTCTTAAATATCTGAAAGGTTTTCTGATTTCTTTAGTTTTACTTATTTGATAATGCAAATTGTTATTATAAAATTAAAAATATAATCAGCAATATAAAATATTTTTTTCTTTTAATAAAGAACAAAGATATTTGAACATATCTGTATAATAAGTGATTGTGATGTATTAGGAATGCTATTATTATTCTATCTTATATCTGAAAAAAATATATTAAAAATAATTGCTTCAGATTTTGTTCTGTTTATTTTAGAGGCTCTTACATAGCTCAGGCTGGGCTCAAACTTAATAATCTCAAACTTAATTGAGATAGACTTTGAAATCCTGATGCACCTGCCTCCACCTCCCAGGAGCTGGGATTACCCACACTGACAACCATACCATGTTTAACAATTATGCTTTAAGTGTAGTCATCATTATTTATTAAATTTCTGGCAAATATTTTGATTGCCATTCATCTTGTGCAGAATTAGCTTAAGTGAGACAGCACTTGCAACTAAACAATAAAAACAAACTGAACTCAGTTAAATCACTGCTTTTGGATATTGAGACAAAGAAAAGGTGTAAAACTTGCTAAGGGGAGGAAAATACACTAAGAGACTGCTTGGACTGTCTGACAGAAAATGAAGTCTTAGATCAGTGAAAGCTGTATCCCTTATCTAATTCAAAATATGTCATAGCAAGAAACACTAAATATGGGAGTGTTTTCCAATAATGTAGGTAATAGGTATAAACTTACATTGATAGTCCACGATAGTTTTCAATTGGTTGTGGCTCAGGGCGAAATCCTATGAGCTTCTAAGTCTTTGCCTCCTCCTTCCAAGTGCCAGATTACACACCTGTTATACCACACCTGGCTCATGTGATCTGTTTTGTGTCAAATATTTCTTTATATGCAAAAAAATTATTTTCCTTTCTCTAGTTTAGCATATGATAATTTTCTAATCACCTAATGAACGTTTGCCCTTTTTTTTTGATTTTTGAATAGCTGAAACCAATACACATATTAATACACATACCAGTACTGAGTTCAATCCTTGACACATTATTAACTTTAAACTATAAGCCATTTTTTATGATATTTACTAAATATTTTCTATTTTAAAAGAATTACAAAAATAATCATTAATATGTAAATAAATGAAATATGAAGACAACTCAATAAAGCCAAAGTCTACCTACCTGAGAGGATACTACTTTTTAAGCACACAGCATTTAGAAATTATGTTAACGTACGTATGTAAAAATTATATATAGTGTGTGTGTCATGCATTTTATGAACTTAAAATTTATAACTGTGACATAAAAATTCTAAAGGTATCAGAAAATTTAATAACTATTGTTAATTTTAATAATATAATGCAGAATTATTATAAGGATGATAAATATGTACTAATAAAATAAATTACCCACACCCATCACTTGTCTGTTTTCCAGAAAAGTATTTATTGAATGTTTGAATAGTTCAGAAATCTTTCTATAGATCCTGCTCATTTAATACTTGTTGAAAATTATACCTAAATCTATACAGTACAAAATAGAAAAGATATCTACATCACAGTAAATAGATCAACTTTAAATGTTATTTGAAAATTAATGTTAATTCATATTAATATGTGTAAAATTCGTATGTAAAAAAGACCCAAAAAGTTAATTATTTTAGAAATTTTAACTTTCTCTTCCAATTAAACATAATTACTAAGGATGGTCAAGAATATCTTCATGGGTGTGGTTGTAGCTCAGTAGAAAAATGACTGCCTGATATGAATGAACCCTTGGTTTGATCCTTACCAGAAAAAAAATAATAGAAAAAGTAAAAAATTCCTTGTGTTTCATATTAGCTCATATTTTTAATGGCTTCCCTGTGTTAATAATGTTAACATCTATATTAATTCCATCATTGAATATAGGATTATTATCTTATTTTAAAAGAACTTACTAGCAAATATAGTTCCACTTTTTTAATTTTATACTGATCTGAATCATACTTGTGATAAGTATGTATATATGCTAATGATTAAGAAAATTTATTTGAGACTGGTGAGATTGCTAGCAATGTATAATGTATTATGATTTTGCAATTGTCCATCCAATACCATCTGGTTGGTCAGCTCTGTAATCATATAGTACATGTATACACACATATCTAATGAAACAGCCCATGAATATGAAATTTGTATACATATTGACTTTGTATAGTCATATTAATATGTACTTATATCTGAAATTTATATAAACTGTTAAAGAGTGCATTGATTTTTTTCGGAGGATACCTTCATAGGACATCTCACAACCATTCCTAACTCCAACTCCAGGGAATATAACCTCCTCTTCTGGCCTTTACAGATGCCTGAACTCATGAAAACATATCCACTCTCATCTACATAAGCAAAAATAACACAACTTTTAAAACATAAATATCATCCTGTATTTTAAAATGCACTGTATTATAAACTTATGCATCTAATCTCCAGATAATAATATTGGAAGAAGTAAATTTTGATCAGACTTATATGCGGCCTGACATTGTTACTTTAAGGAATCAGAGGTTCAACCAGGGTAAGAATGCCCAGTAGGACAGGATATCAGAAGCAGTAATTATGCTTACTTTGATGTTGTAATTCTATGGTTTAAAGAGTTTGGTTTGCAGTTTTGTTTGCCTGGCAGTTTTCCCAGCCACTAAATTCACTTTAGTGGTCAGCTAAAGGACAGCGGATGCTTTTCAACACAGATCACTCTGTGAGAGCTGTCCAGAGTTGATTGTGCCTTACCGTGAAATGCTGGCCAGCTTCCATTCCATGTGAATATTAGATCAGCTACTTTATAAATGAGTACATTGAAAAGTATAAATACTGCAGCTTTACATTCAAATTAGGATGAACTCAGTTACTCCACAAATAATCTCCAGAACACAAAAATACTATGGGAATCATACTACATTGTAAGTATTATCTGTTCTGAAGATATTTTGTGCATATGTTCAAATATTAAAAATGCTGTAAAGATTTTTCAGTTAATTGCAATCATTATACACATTGAATAGACAGATTTGGACATACACCTGCACAAACTCACACAAATATGGGAACTTTTAAACCAGATGTGTAACAAATGGAAGATAATTTATAGACGTGATCTTAATCTCAAGCTATGGAAAACCTTAAATAGATCTTTTCAGTTTAATTGAATTCTATCTTTTCATAAGAATAATTTCAATATTAACAAATGTTATGTTATTAAATAAAATGCATGTAAACATATTTATGTATTGCATATATAAACACATATATCCTCCTCTTGTAGTTACTTTAAGTCTCTCCAACACTGTTACGAGTATCAAGTGAAAGAGAGGACAGGACGTCTGCTACGAAACCACAACATGAAGCGTAAGTGTAATTGCTATGCCCTGTCCCTCAGCAATACCTGATATACCCCTGGAGCCCAGACACAGCCTGAGTCCTACTGAGCGGAATGCATGTGCGCTTGCTTTTTGTTAAGTTGAAGATGCACAGGGCACAAAGAACTTCATTAGTGATTTGCACTACAACACGGAGATACAGTGAGAACAAATAAGGATGGTTGTAAGGAAAGGACTTGGTAGGCCCAGCCCAGTGTGGTTTAACAAATGTGTCCAAGAGCCCGTTTTCCGTCTTCATGTATTTTATGAAAAAAAACTCTATCTATTGTTGCAAAAGTTAATTCATTGCTCGCTCAAACTACAGCCAATCACTTGCCACTTTCTGACCAAGCTAATATAATTTCAGACATTGAACAACTAATTATATATTTTGTCCTCTTAAAATGTCTAAAACCTGGAGCCTAGAGAAATGGTTGAGAGTTTGAGAGTGCTTATTACTCTTCCACTGGGCCCATGTTTTGTTTCCAGTGCCTACTCTCATTGTAATTCTAGCTCCAGGGCGACCCATTGCCCTCTTCTGGCCTCCATAGGCACACAAGTGTAAACACACACATGCCCAGCTTACACAGACACATACATATATACATAAATAATGTTTTTAATGTCTGAAACTTTTTCAAGTCTTTACTTCAGCCTCTTTCATTCAAGGCAACCATTTCTTCTTGTCTTACGCAGTTAATTGAAAGTTTGAAATGACTTTCCTATCCTAGCTTATATTCCTGGAAGATATTAACACTGAGTCCTGCCAGCTATAGATTCTGTTCATACTGTAATATAGTTAGTTGGTGTGGTGGGGGCCTGGAGAGATGACTCAGAGATTGGGATCCCTAACTGCTCTTCCAGAAAACCCAGGTTCAATTACCAGCAGTCAGGAGCAGCTTAAAATCATCAGCAACTCCAATTTCAGGTAACCCAATATCTTCCGGTTTCCTCAGCCAAAGAAAACCCATGGAACACAGATACATATGAAGGCCACCTATGTATGCAAAAATATTACACATTTACTCAGCTTTTGGCATGAGAAATAAAAGCAGAGAGATTGGGAAAATAAAAAATAAAAATTTTAAAATAATGACTGTCTCACATGAAATGAAAACTTAAGAATTAGAAAAAGTAATGGAAGAGAATTGAAAATAACAGAATTAGAAAAGTAAATGTAAAACCTCAGAATAAAAAATAAAAATATCAAGGAAGATCTATATATAAATAACATTTAATAAAAATACCAAATAACTGGAAATTTGTTTTTTCAGTTACACTACCATAATCCCTTAGTGTAGTAATAGCAAGCACAAAAGACAGTCATATTTTATGATGTGACATCAGAGACTAGTAACAGTTTATTGGCATACTCATAATGACTTTATTAACAGAGTATTGGCAGACATTGTGCAAAGACAAAAACCTTAGTAATATACATATTTCCAAAGAATACTTCCTCTATTCTGAGTCAAATATAAGCTAATATTTGACTTCTTACCAAAATTAAAGACACAAAAGAGAAACTTTCCACATCAGAACCTTTTAACACAATGCATTACAGAGCAATAAATTAAAGCTATAGTGCAAAAACATTTAGCATGTTGAAATTGCATAAGCATTAAATAGAGACTGTTTTTATGATCTCAATTTTCGGGTTAACTTCAGATATTATTGATGGGCAATATCTTTAAATTATTTTTGAGACTTTCTTCATGAATTACCTCATTTAACTCCCTCTCCTCTCTTTTTCCCCTTCCGTGCCTCTGTGCTGTGTCCTCTCCCACTCCACTCCATCCCAAATTAATTTCTTCTTTGTCATTGTTTTACACACACACACACACACACACACACACACACAAATATATACAAATACATAATATACATATAGCCTACTAAGTCAAATGTTACTTGAGCTTTGTGTATCAAATTCCCCAGAAGTACCAACAAATACTTGTTTATTTCATCTATATTGAAAAAAGAAAAAACTTTCAACAAGTCTTGAATATCTGGATCTAGGAAAATTGGCTTTTCATCATCCTGTAAAGACAATGTTCAGACAAAGAGTAAATTGAGACAAGGATTATACAAATTGTAAGCAGAAGGGGCTGTGATGAGGAAAAGGGCCTTGGTATTATATTCTCTTTCTCTTCTATGGGTCTAATATTACTTCTGGTGCTTTCTGAGCCTCAGAGTTTCATTCCTTACTTGTAAAAGGGCTTTGATAGGAGTAGGTATACTCTACCAATATATCTCCTCCTGATATTTAGAAATATGAGGCGATATACATCGCTCCTTGTGTGTACTGTGAATAAGTCTCTGTAGCGAGAGAAACAGGTCAAATTAAAATACTAGTCATTCACTACTAAAATGTAACTACTTTAAATAGCAGACTACAGCCAACCACATGCCACACAAGTCCCAAACAAAGCTCTTTTCAAATATCAACTTCAGAGACTGACAATGACCTTTTGGTTATTTACATAGTTTCAGTATTTACCCTTCTTGTTGCTGGGATGATATATCTGATATAGAGTAATTTAAGGGATGAGGGTTCTTTTGTCTCAAAGGTTGAAAGGATGCAGCCCATCATGGTGGAGAGTGATTGGCGGAAGCCGGAGGAGCATTGCATCTGAGGGCAGAAGCAGAGAACAGTCAGGAAATGAAGCCAGACTAGCAAACCTCAAGGCTTGACCCCAGTGACCCCAATTTCTTCTGTGAGGTTTTCTCTCCTAAAGGATCTGGTACATTCCAAGGGAGCACCATCAACCCGGAAACAAGTTTTCAAGCACCTGAAACTAATGGGGATGAGGTAATGTGACTTTGTATCAAACCCTAAATGGTCTTCTCTTCTCAGTGTTGTGTCTCATCCTAATAAAAGGATTTCTTTGTCTGGGTCTTCTTCAGGAAAGCCGAGTCATGCATGTGACTGTTGCTCTGTGTATGGCTAGTTGTGATTGCGAGATAAGACAGTTACAATTCCCACTGCTAAGGAAGCAGGATTGAGATGCTAAGAGAACATCAGCCCAGGATGTGAGACATCTTAGTAAGATAGAAGGAAAGGTTGCTGGGAATGAGCTGGGAGGGTAAGAAACCAGAGTGACCTATGGGGTCAGTGTGGATGGGTCACTGCTTTACTCTGTTTTGGACTCACCCAGTCTCTTTGCCATAGAGGCTGGGGTTTATAGCCAAGACTCTGTAAACATGGCATTATTAGCTTAGTCTGATATATTATTTTATGAGCAACACCCCACACAACTAAAAGAAAGTAGGTTCCTTAGCAAATAATACTAGCTTGCTGACTTCTCAGTATATATATGGTAGTTTCATCCTTTTCAGATCTCAGTTATCTGTGCATTTTTGTTTTTCATGGTTTCAATAGAGTTTTTGTTTCTTTT
>NC_022009.1:97244690-97252135 GCF_000317375.1 Microtus ochrogaster | reverse complement strand
GTTAAGAACCTGAGACTAGACAAGCCAGGGACCTAGGACAAAGTTGAATACTGTTCTACAGCATGCTTAGAATTTGAACAGGTCTGTGCCAAATGGAGTGCCAGAACCGAGAGGGGAATTGGGTATAAGCCCATATCAGAATCCAGAAGATATCTATAATTGATAGCAACTAGCAATTACAAACTTAGTTTTCTTCATCATGTCTCACTGAGGGTACAAACCACTCTTAGATGTAGTCTCCATGCCGAGCAGCAGAGGGTCAACAGGAAATGAATTCAAGGGCGTCTGTGGAGGTTCTTTCTCACATAATGTGTACTTGGGGAATTTATTGATTGATTTTATTTTACTCCTTAATTAATTTTTCTATTAATCTATTTTATTTATTTATTTTTAGCTGACAGAACTTTTGAATATATATGATCACTTCTAGTTTTGTGTTTTCAAAGGTTTCTTGGATGTGTGAATGGGTATGTCTGTGCACCTTTTGTCATTTCTTGTGCTTTTGCTTTGGCACTTTTTCTTACTCTTGTTTGTTTTGTCCTATTAGTATTTGTTTCTTTTTGTTTTATCTTATTTTATTAATACTCTTTAAATTTCTTTTTATATTCTAGGACAGGGAGAAAGGGAGTGGATTCAAATGTAAGAGAGGTAAAAGAAACTTAAAGGAGTTCAGTGAGGGGAAACACTAAACAGTGTATATTATATGGAAAAATATAGTTTCAATAAAAGAAAAATAGAAAAAAGTATCTGTCTCTCTGTCTTCGACTCTCTTTTTCATTCTGTCTGTCTCTGTATGTGTTTGTGTATGTGTGTCTTCCACTGCTATGAATATACACACACATACACATGTGTACACACACACAAAACACAACACACACATACATGGAATTGTTATTTTATAAAGAACATTGGATAGCAGAAAGTCATATGTACGACTATATCAATAGCTATGTCTCTCTATATATCTATCTATGTGTGTGTGTGTGTGTGTGTGTGGAGAGAGAGAGAGAGAGAGAGAGAGAGGAGAGAGAGAGAGAGAGAGAGAGAGAGAGAGAGAGAGAGAGAGAGAATGAGGTTTGTCCTGAAAAAAATTTAATAGGGCACACAGCAACACAGCAATCATTATGCCCTTAATACATCTGGGACTCTGAGACAAGGGGACAAGTTTTTTTTTTTAATTGAAAATAGATTCTTCTCTTAGACAATAAATCCCAACCACAGTTTTTCACCCCTCAGCTAGCTCCCCCACAACAAACA
This sequence comes from Microtus ochrogaster, assembly GCF_000317375.1. Taxonomy (NCBI): domain Eukaryota; kingdom Metazoa; phylum Chordata; class Mammalia; order Rodentia; family Cricetidae; genus Microtus; species Microtus ochrogaster. The sequence continues at coordinate 97,250,878 of NC_022009.1, read as the reverse complement.
CCTCCCCTGTCTCCCAGATCCACTTCTCCACTGTTTTCCTTCAGAAAAAAAAAAAAAATCAGTCCTCCAAGAGACGAAAGCCAAACATGGTAAAACAAGATACAATAAGTTAAGGCAAAAATCTCTCATTTCAAGGGTAGACAAGATAAACCAACAGGAGGGAAAGTCCTAAGAGCAGGCAGAAAAGTGAGAGATAAACCAGCTTCCACTGTTAGGAGTCCCTTGAAAACTCTATGCTAGCAGCCAGAATATATGCAGAGGAAACGGTGCAGACCCCTGCACACCCTGCACTTTCTGTTTCAGTTTTTGGGAGTGCATGTAAGTCCCATTTAGCTGATTCAGAGGGCCATGTTCTCCTGGTGTTCTTATCTCCTCTGACTCCTAAAATCTTTTCTGCCACTCTTGCAAGGGATTCTCTAATCAGAAGAACCTGACAGATACCTCCAATTAGCCTCTCTCTCCACATAATGTCTGTGAGTCTCTACATCTGCTCCCATATGGTTATGAAAGACACCTTCCTGACGATGGCTTGTCAAGACATGGGTCTAGAGTATAGGTGAATATCATTAGTAGTCATGTTATTGTTTTTGTTTTGTTCTGTATTTGTGTGTGTGTGTGTGTGTGTGTGTGTGTGTGTGTGTGCACGCACTCCAGTTGTAATCGGTTCTTTCTTAGGTATCTGGGATATCCAGTCCCAGGTTCCTGACTGTGTAGGGCATGGGCTCTCTCTTAAGTGGTGGGCCTCAAAGTTAAACCTGTTATCAGTTTGCCAATCCCACAAGTTCTGTGAGATCTATAGCAAGTTTTAATTTTTTTTACTTTAATTTATTTTGCTGTGACAAGATAACCTTTTTTAAAAAAGGTAATTGGGGAGAAAAAGATTTAGTGGTTGTCTTGTTTGCTTGGTTTTGTTTAAGGCTCCAGAGAACCAGATTCCTTTATGAAGAGGTAAGAAATGATGTTGTGACTAATCAATGACATCACTTCCTCACTCATAAAACAGAAAAGTAATGCACTTCCTCCAGCAGGACCTCATATTCTACTCCATGACTTTCCAAAGCAGAGACCAAGTGTTTAAACATAGGACATTTTAAATTCAACTCAAATATCAATAGTCACGCAATGCTGACATCAAAATAATTTCTTTCTATCCGTTGTTCATACAATCAGACAACTGGGCCCAATTAGCCAATGAGAATCACTTTCTTTGTTCTCAACTATAGCCTATGGTTGTATTCCATAGAAAGGAGCATGTTAGCATCAAGGCAGAAGAAAAAATTGAATACACACACAAACTTTGTTGTGCTAGAATTTGATCGTCAACAACAGCAGTTCTCAAATTCAATCACTTTTAAAATCAACGAAGCAAATGGAAACAACTTTTCACCAAGTTTGCAATTTAGCGATGATGAACTGGGTCCAGGGTTATGAGAAAAAGTTGGTGACAGATTGCAATTTTTATCACTTTTCTTAAAATCGGAGAGGGAAATAATGCACAGTCCTCCAAAATAAGAAAAGACCAGAATAAATGTGTAATGTTCTGCATGAGCAAAGAGACATGGGAAGCAGAAATTTTCCCAAGGGTACTGACAAAAATAAGTGGTTTTGGTTTCAAATTAAAACATTATTAATATTAAATGAGTCTATAGTGGGAAGTTTGCTCATTTTTCAGCTAAAATGCTTACAAGTGCTAAACATTTGTTATGAAGAAAACAATCTTTACTTTTGACAGCATACTTTCATGCAGTGTGCATTTAACAGACATCACTCTTTCCTTCAATTGGAAAAATTGAGCCTTGGAAAATGACTAAATATGTTCTTTTTAGCTTTAACACTAGATAACTTGAGATACTTGCCTAAATTTAAATTGCTCTTAAAATTAGAAGTGTATTTTGATTCATTTGTAATCAGAAGTAACTGTGTCGCTTGACACCCTTAGTTTACTTCAACAAGAATTCTAGCCTGTCATTACTTCTAAGCTTTGTAATTACTGAAAAATTTGCAAGCGCGAGTGCTTCCATTGTTTGCTGTTGTTTTACTATGTGTAGATACACAAAACTGCTAGGGCAGCCTGTCTCCTTTGTCGCAGCAAAGGCCAGCATGTTTGCTGCCGTTGATAATACTTCAGGAAAAGCAGAAAATTCTCTTCCTGTGTTATGTCTTCATGACCTGACACTGTGGATGTTCCGCAATTCTACAAGTGTTTTCTCTAAAACAGATATGATTGAAAGAAAAAGCTGTCATGATAATACCTTCCTGTCTTTACTAAGCTTCCCCCTTTGGTGCACAAAACACAAATTGAGGATGTGTAGATACACATTGGTAAGCACTCCATTTGGAAGTCACAGGAGATAATGTTGGTGCTGAAGTATACACAATACTGAATCAGATACCTTTAATCAGAATTAAAATAACTTTTAAAAATAAAATATGTTATTTTTCGTCTTTGTGTGTATGTGTGTGTGTTCATGCATGTGTGTTGAATATGCACACAGATATTGTAATGTGAATCCCTGTGTGTGGGCAGAATCCTGGGGAGGATGTGAGATGGCTTTCAATGTCAGTCTTTTTTTGATTCCTCTGGCAAGTCTTCCACTGACCTGAAGCCAATGGGAGATCCTCCTGACTCCACTCTCCACAGTTTTTCACTTGCAGATGAATGTGACTACACCCAAAATTTTACATGGGTACTAGGGATTTGAACCCATGTCTACATGCTTGCACAGGTGTTCATATGCAATAAGTCAACACCCTAGGCACCCAGAGAATTTTCTTTTTAATGATATTGCCGCATTTATCAATAGAGTTGTTAAAGAATGCATTTTTTTTTTTTCTGAGCGTGACTCCCGTAGAAATCAGCAAATACAGAATCAGGTAGACCATGGCATATATTTTATCTGTGCCTGATCCACATATTCTGTCAAATTATATTTAAGAGGTGAAAACTAAAGGGTCCTTTTTAAAATTTATATTTGAGTTTTTAAGAATAAAATCAGACTTTTTTTCTTACAGACAACCTGAGTGGTAAATGGGTTTTGAATCCTATGTGTTTGATATTTTTATAGTTTGGGTTATACTACTGTAGAGTTTGACAAATAATATGTAAGTATTTGTAGGTGCATGGACCTGTGAGTGGACATAAGTGTGTGTGTGTGTGTGTGTGTGTGTGTGTGTGTGTGTGTATGTGTGTGTATAGGCAGGGAGGTATTGGCCCAGTGAATTCAAGCACTAGGGCTTCAACAGAGAACTGAATTGTCCAAGCGTCAAACATTTCCTGTTGGAAGGTAATTTTTGTAGACTTTCTATTTAATGAGGTTAAATATTTCCAAACTGTGTATTACTGACTTAAAAACATTTTCACATTCCTTTTGTTGTAATTGTAGACAACATTGCATGGAAATATCACTAACTGAAAATGATAGCTATTGTCTTTCACACAGATTTTGTTCAGAAAGATACTTGAAGAAGGCCATAAGGCAACTTAGAATCAACAACAAAAAGACAAATTAGTTAGCCTGCTAAATAACAATGCCTATAGCCTTTTTAGTATAATTTGAGTTGTACATCAAACAAGAATGGAAAGTGAGCCTGTGGAGGCCTGAGTATGTGGATCATAACATTTGCATAAGTAGTCTTGCTTATATTATGTCTTGAAGCCATTGATAATATGCTACAGAAGGTTGAAATGGGGATAAATGATACTTAACTGAAGAGTTCAGCTACATGATAAGTTGCTCTTCATACCTTGACAGCTATGCTGAGTCACAGCACCCCAAAAATTAAAAAATACCATCTGCATGAGACCACAGCTACGTTGGGCATGGGCTAATTAGACCCATGACATCGAGATGTCTTATTTAAGGGGGAAGTATGGACGATAAAAGATTAATATGGCCCTTAAGAAAGAGCCAGATGTCTGGTAAAGTTTCACATTAGTCATCCCTAAGTTTAAATGGGTTAGAAGCAAGAAGAAGAGAGGCAAAGGTAGGTGGGTTGCTGTATTTTTTGGAGGATGGTAGATTAATAGACTAAATGGGGAAGGGGATAGTCATACGGACAAGAAGAGTTTAGGATGAAAATGGTGCATGCAAGATAACAGAGCTATGTTTTACAAACATTGGTACAATGTATATGTATCAAAGACATGGGTTAGTGAGTTTTGTGTTTATAAAAATATAATGTCCTATATAATTAATAGTACATGCTTATATGCTGGGGGAATATAATTTAATCAATGATATACATAGATGTATTAATTTACTTTAAATTTATGTACAAGAAGTAGTTTAAAAAGAATTTCAGCTCTGGGTGTTGATGATGGGGGAGTCTTTCCTCCTTGATGTCTTGAGAAAATTATCTTTTCATTTCTGGTTTACGAGAACAATGTAAAGTTTATATTATCAAGACATTTTATTTAGGTCAAGAATGTTGTCTTCAATTATTCCTTTGATAGGAATAAAAATGATGATGATGGTAAAATAGCTGATTGAGGCTATTTGTCCAATAATGATGAATGGATGTTCAACTGGTTGGCCTTCAATTCATACAAGGATAAGGAGGTTAGTAACTATGATTCATTATATTGCAGAAGAACTTTGGGTGACTACCCAGGCAGTCAGCTATTTCTGGCATTATTCACTTTTTTGGAAGTTGCCTCCTTGTACTTCATACTTAGTCAGTTAACATTCTTTCCTTCATGGGTCTCTGAGGGAGTTGAAGATTAGATAGATTTATTTACAGTTTACCAGACACAGGAAGAAAATAATGATATAAAGTAAATTAGGTATAAGATTTTGAACTCACTAATATAGAATAGATATAAAATATATTCTCTAAATTTTTGAAATACAAATGGAGACATGATTGATGTATTTATTGCCTGTATATATTGCATATAGCCATTTTACTTATTGTATACAGTTTTCTTATATTAGTAATAGCATTTGTGTTAAATAAAGAGGGGAAATATAGTGACATTTCAATTGTACTTTTTATTAAATTTTATTGATTTTTTATTGAGCTCTACATTTTTATCTGCTCCCCTCACTGCCTCTCCCTTCCCATTCAACCCTCTCCCATGGTCCCCATGCTCCCATTTTACTCAGAAGATCTTGTCTTTTTCTACTTCCCATGTAGATTAGATTCATGTATGTCTCTCTTAAGATCCTCACTGTTGTCTAGGTTCTCTGGGATTGTGATTTATAGGCTGGTTTTCTTTGCTTTATGTTTAGAAACTACTTATGAGTGAATAATATAATAACTTTCCTTCTGGCTCTGGGTTACTTCACTGAAAATGATGTTTCGTTTAAAAAGGCTGCTTGTTCATCCCAGCTGCCCAGAACTGAAATAACAACACAAAAACTGTATTCATTAAATCATTGCTTGGCCCATTATATCTAGCTTCTTATTGGCTGACTTTTACATATTAATTTAACACATTTCTATCAATCTGTGTATTACCACTTGGTTGTGGCTTACCGACTAAAATTCTTTCTGGCTTTGGCAGGTCTTCATGGCTTCTCTCTGGTTCTGCACTTCCTTCTTCCAGCATTCAGTTTAGTTTTCCCCACCTATCTCTTTTTCCTGCTTAGGCCCAAGACTGCCTCTTTATTAGCCAATGGTATTCATAGAATACAAAGGGGAATCCCACATCAGTTTTCTAGCTCCATCCATTTTCCTGCAAATATCATGGTGACATTAATTTTATTCTGCTTATAGTACTCCATTGTGTAATGTACCATATTTTCCATATCTATTCTTCAATCGAGGGGCATTGAGGTTGTTTCCGGGTTCTGCTATGACAAACAATGCTGCTTTGAACATAATTGAAAATATGTCCTTGTGGCATGATTAAGAATTCTTTGGATATATACTCAAAAGTGGTCTTGAGGAAGATGGTTTCCTAATTTTCTGAGAAATCATCATACTGATATCCAAAATTACTGTACCAGCTTGCACTTCCACCAGCGATGTAGCAGTGCTCCCTTTACCCCACAACCTCTCCAGTTTAAGTTGTCATCAGTGTTTTTGATCTTGGCCATTCTTAAAGGTGTAAGATGGAATCTCAAACTTGTTTGGATTTGCATTTCTCTGATGCTAAAGGATGTTGACCATTTCCTTAAGTGTCTTTCAGTTATTTTATATTCCTCTCCTGGGAGTTCTCTGTTTAGATCTGTACTCCATTTTTT
>NC_022009.1:97242691-97244111 GCF_000317375.1 Microtus ochrogaster | reverse complement strand
TGTAGGCTGTCATTTTGTCTTGTTCACCATGCCCTTTGCTTTACAGATACTTTTCATTATCAGTAGGTTCCATTTATTAATTGTTTCTCTCAGTATCTGTGCTACTGAGGTCATATTTAGGAAGTGGTCTCCTGTGCCAATTCATTCAAGTATACTTCCCACTTTCTCTTCAGTGAGGTTCACTGTGGCTGGCTTTATGTTGAAGTCTTTCGATTGTATTTTAATAAATAAAGACTGCCTGAAAATCTGAGAGTAAAACAGTACCACTGGTCAGTCTTACTTACTAGCTTATGGTAACACACACCTTTAACCCCAGTAACCATAATGATATGCACCTTTAATTCCAGTGGCTGCACTAACTGCCATAGAAACCAGGTGGTGCATGCCTTTACTCAAAGTCATAGAGAGGATTATAAACAGCTCTCAAAACACAGTTTCATTCTGAGATTCCCAGTGGCAGGATTGCCATTCCAGACTGAGATCAAGGTAAGTGCTAGTGGCTGCCTGCCTGGCAGTTTTGCTTTTCACAGTTTCCGACTGAGGTTTTAATTAATCGTGCTTCAGAGAAGGAAAGGGAAGGAGGAGAAGAATATGAGGAAGAGGATAGTCAGAGGGAAAGAGAAGGAGAGAAAGGAAATAGATAGCTTAATAAAAGTATCCATTATGGGGTTAGGGAGAAACCTGGAACTATGGAAATTTTTAGGAATCCACAGGATGGCACCAGTTAAGACTCCAAGCAATAGTGGAGAAGGTGATTGAACTGGCATTCTCCTGTAATTATATTGATGACTACCTTAATTGTTATCATAGAATCTTCATCCAATAATTAGTGGAAGCAGATGCAGAGATCTACAACTAAGCACTGGCCAATCTCTTAGAGTCAGTTGAAAAGAGGGAAGATTGATATTATGAGCAAAAAGGTCAAGATCATAGTGAGGAAACCCACAGAGATAGATGACCCAAGTTAGTGGGAGCTCACTAGCTCTAGACTGATAGCTGGGGAACTTGGATGGGATTGAACTAGGCCCTCTGAATGTAGGAGACAGTTATGTGGCTTGGGCAGTTGTGGGGTGACTCGTAGAATTTATTACTAGTTCATGAACTGGCTTTTTGGAGGCCCTATGGAGGAATACCTTGCTCAGCCTAAATAAAGGGAGAGAGGGAAGTGACTTGATCCTGCTCTACCTTGGTATGCCAGACTTTGTAGGTCTTACCTCTCTGAGGAGTGTTGGGTTGTGGGGTCTGTAAGAAAATGGGGGAGCAGGAGGAAGGGATAAAGGATAAGCTGGAATTGGTATGTAAAATGAAAAGATTCATTTTATTTTTTTTAAATTTATTTATTTATTAAGGATTTCTGCCTCCTCCCTGCCACCGCCTCCCATTTCCCTCCCCCTCCCTCGATCAAGTCCCTCTCCCTCAT
>NC_022009.1:97239422-97241211 GCF_000317375.1 Microtus ochrogaster | reverse complement strand
AGTTTCAAAAAATAAAAAAGTAGGAATTCTGAAACACAGCCTGTTACTACACAGAGGAAGACCAAGAGGCGAGTGACCAGCCACCTGGTGGGGAACCCCACTCTCTAGGTCCTCCACACTAGGTCAAAATCCAGGGCACCTCCCCCATCTGCCTGGGCTTCTCTAGACAGTCAACAGGAGAGTTTCCTATAGGTAGGAGGTTCAGTTACCCCCATTCTGACCACTGAACTCTGCAAGGTACAAGTCTCACGCTGCCCCATACTTGCCTATCCTTCCTGAAACCTCAGTGGAACTCTGTAACATAGCCTGCTACTACACAGATAGGACCAAGAGGGGGAAGGAGGAGAAAGGAGGAGAAGAGGTGAATGGAGGAAAATGTATAAAATAAAGGTGAATAATATTTGAAAAGTTTCTTATTAATAATTTACACAAGAGAAAGCCATGAAGCATCTTCCCACATTAAACAGACAACTAACTTGATAATGTGCCCTGAAAATACATAAGTTGTCTTGAGCCTTAGAGCAAAGGAGAACTGATACCATTTCTTCTCCCATATTACCCTGTATTATCTAGAAACCATGGATTGTCTTTTAATACTTGACATGAGCATTTCAATGAAAATCCCTGTTGCAGCATTTCTACTGGGTATACAATTGTGCTGAGCCCAGCTTCCCTGTAGACTGCATAATTGTGCTTTCCTTCACCTTTAAACATATTAATTCTTGTAAGGAGTTGGTTGCCAACTAATGGGTCTGTCTCAGAGCAGTCTGAAGTGCAGAAATATATTTTAAGTCTTTTATAGTTTGGAAGCTTTTTTATCAGTTACAGCACTGTTTGGAAAATAAGTCTATTACAATGATAATGAAACACAAACACTGCCAGACCAGCATATCTCCATTTGCTATTTGGGTCAAGAAGTTACATATAAAACGTGACTGATTGTAGTATTGGCAAGAGTTTTGGCTGCTTTCCTGATATTCCCATAGCCATGACTATCATGATGAATACCTTTGTCATAATCAGAACTGTAGCATTGATTCATCTTCTTTTAAAACATGTTTTAATTAATACACTGAGAAGAAAACACGGAGTTCTCTAACAGACAGATAATTTCCTGTATTTGCAATTAATTTGTCTAGGTTTTGTTCTCTAGGTAGAGATTCGAGGCCAATCAAATGAATCTTGTTTGTCTGATACTTGAAGTGCCTTGATTTAAATTATGGATGTTTCTAAGCTTAAAATTTCTCAACATTCCCACATGATGATATGCAGTGTAAATTGCCCACCTCTTGAGGATGGACTGCAACTCATAGACAAATTTGAATATATTTATCTCTAAATTCATAACTACCGACAGGGACATAGCTTCTACTACTACTCTAGATAGGAGCAGTCGCAGAACTTAATATAAGTGACTTGTCAATAAAGGGATTCCTAAAATATTCCTGGAGTGAAAAAGAGTTTGATGTAAATCTGTGTGCATTAATTCAAGTGAGGCCTTGATGAAATAGATGTCATTATTCCAGGTAGCACATACTATCCTAATTTCTTAGGTGGCATATCATATAGGAACAACAGCTACACAATGGGCTGGAAAGACAGTTCAGTGGGTAAAACCATTATTGTTCACACCTAAGAGTTTGATTCATAGATTCTCCCTTATAGTTGGCATGAGAGAAGAGAAAACAAAACTCTACAAAAGTAGTCCCAGACACCCATAGACACACTGTGGCACTTATGAAAGAATGCACAAACACACATACATACCAAATAATAATAATAATAATAA
>NC_022009.1:97237159-97239252 GCF_000317375.1 Microtus ochrogaster | reverse complement strand
AATAAATAAATCTTTAATAATAATAATAACAACAAACAGCCAAATATTAAGCATTGTAATTATATAAACAAAATATGATGGAGATGATATAAAATTTAAACATAGTATTAGTCTTCTGATTTGTTCAAAAGTGATTGTTATAGTTCTCTACAATTAATTGTATAATTTAGTGTTTCAGGCCATGGGAGGACTGACTCTATTTAGTTAATTAGTCATGGATTTTCTCAGTGTACTGGTTACCAAACCAGTTGTAAAGATGAGTAAATTGCCAAGTTGTATTCAATTGTTGTTATAACAAATTTTACTTAGTTCTTTTTTCCCAGTGAAGAAAGTTATGAAAGCAAATAAATAACTGATGTTGAATTATCTAAGGAGCTAGCATGAAGAGTCCAGGATTAAAAAAAAAAAATAAGATGCTTCATTGCAGATCAAAGAAGACTTTGAACTCATGTCTAAGAAAAGAATCTTCCCTTGGAGAATGTTTAGTATCATATCCAGAACTGTAAAAAGCCTTTAGTGATTATTGGCTCAAGATGAACTGTCGTGAGTCAGGTGACTCCTGGCAGAGAAAGCAGCAAGTCATAAAGCAAATCGGGTTAAGCGAGGTCATATTTCAACATCTATTTGTATTACTATATTCCTCATCTGTTGAATTTAACTGCCTTGCAGATTTAACCTTATATTATTTTCATCAGTGGACAAGGAATGAGTAACCTGAAAAGAGAAAATGTATGCAGCCATAGACCTTAAACAGCAAGTTGGAAGAAGTGTTCCTATTAAACAGCATGATACACAACTAGGAAAAGACTAAAGAGCAGGGCAAGCTTTTGGATGGAATAAAAAGGGTTCAAGGACTTCACAAATTCTCCACCCCTGGAGGTTATAGCTCACAGCTGATGGTAATTGAAAGCAGGCATGGTTTTGTTTAGATAAGACCCACTTATCCATTAGCGCTGTGAAAACCTAAATGGACTAAATGGGAGTAAATTCTTCCTTGTCACTAAAAAGAATGTGTGACGCTCTAGTTTCCAGGGACTGAACTGTTTTATAAGGTATTTCATGAAGAGATGTCTTACATGTTCCCATTTCAATTTGGAAAGATTACTGAAGTCCCTGAGGAGTTTAGGTAAGTCTTCATCTATTCAGATTAAATTTAAACGCAGAACCTGAAAGAAATGTATACAAATCAGACTGATGAGAGCTTACAATGTGAACATTTGCCACATTACTGCCACTCAAAATTAAAAGGAACCCTTGACAGTAACCAGTGGAATGCATGAGAAATATTAATAGATGGATGTAAAAATAAACTCAAAGCAATTTGAGTGAAATCAGGAACAGGACAAAATTTTCTACTTTTTCTATTCAGTATAGTATTTGAAATTTTAGCTAGAGAAACAAGACAACCGATCAACAGATGGAGATCAAGGGGATACAAATTGGAAAGGAGGAAATCAAAGTGTCATTATTTGCAGATGATATTATAGTCTACGTAAGAAACACCAAAAAAACTCTACCAGGGAACTACTACAGCTAACAAATTTCATCAACAATGGGATTAAATACAAGATTAACTAAAAATAGAAAAATGAAGAAGAGGGGACTGAGAAAGAAATCAGGAAAATAACATCCCTCACAAAAGCAACCAACAATGTAAAATGTCTTGAAGGATCCTAAACAAGAAAGTGAAATCATGACAAAAATTCAAGTCTTTAAAGAAACACATTGAAGAAAATATCGAAAGATGGAAAGCTAGCCCATGCTCGTGAATTTTTAGAATTACTTATTAAAAATGACCATCCTGCCCAAAGCTGTTAGAGTATATTCAAAGATACTGTGAAGCCTGGGTTTGCATTTCTGTTAATTAAATAAAGCTAACCTTGTGTCAGCAGACTGAGCTACCAACTAGCTGACAGAAAGTAATCAGAGGACATCTGGAAGAGATAAATGCACCAGAAATAGTAGGGATGAGTTTTGAGTGGCATAGCTATTTCTGTTTTGGTTGGATTTCTGGGAGACGCCAGCAAGGATAGAAAGTTACCTTGCTGCCTCTTAGCCTCTCTGAGCTAGCAGGTTTTCACCCAAGCCTTTGA
>NC_022009.1:97227446-97236569 GCF_000317375.1 Microtus ochrogaster | reverse complement strand
TACAAAACTCATCAAAGTGGATCGAAGACATCAACATAAAGGCTGGCACACAGAGCCTGATGTAAGAGAAAGTAAGAAATAACCTTGAATGCATTGGCAATGGAGAAAATTTCTTAAATACAGCAATGATAGTGCAGGAACTATGATCAACAACTAATAAATAGAATCTCATGAAACTGATAAGCTTTTGTAAAATAAAAGACATGGTCCAGAGGACAAAATGGCAGACTACAGAATGGGAAAAGATGTTCAACAAATCCATTTGCACTCTCATCAGATGGCTGTCTATCAGCTAGAGAAAGACAGAGAGAGTCAGAAACAGAAAGAGAACAAAATTTCCTGATCATTGAGATACCCAGGTTCTAGTCTTCTCATTCACAGATTTTCTATTAACTGGAGGAAATCCATTGATTGTTTGTAAACAATCAATGAGCTCCCTAAAATTTGAAAGCATGTATTCTTTCCGACATAATATGAAAATATAAATACCTTAACTGTTTACATTTTATTTCTGGCATTATAATATTTTCAATGGCCAAAAAGAACAACTAATTTAGGAATCAATGATAGAACTTGTCATCAACATTCAATGAATATTTACAGAAAATCCAATAACATATGTGAAAAGAAGGTAACTATTTAATACAGAAAAGATAGATGAACAAAATATGAGTTACTAGGTATATCTCATGCTTTGGAATTTATAAAATATTTTAATCAAAATTTTCACTTGAACCACAGTGAATCTCTAAATGTATTGCCCACCATCGTCTAAATGAGAGGACCTATATAGACTAGTAGTTACATGGTAGATTATCACCATTATATACCCAGAGATAAGTGCAATCCAAAATTACTCTTAGATAAGATAGAGAAGTAGCTTACTGGTTAAGAGCATGTACTGTAATTTTTAGGTCCCACATTAAGTGACTAATATATAAATCCAAATCTGGGCATACCCAAGACCTCTAACTTCTTCAATTGCCTGCACCCAGATATACATACCCAAATATATCAAGATAGATTGATAGATGGATAGATAGATAGGATAGATAGAAAGCCAGGGACAGACAGATAGATTGTATGTGTTTTTGTGTGTGTGTGTGTGAAATAATAAAATGCTTATAGTTATTCTCAGAAAAGCAAAATAGTTGAAAGGATATAAGTCTAGTTGATATGGACAAAAGAAAGAGTTCTGAATTTGGAAATTTGCTGTGGCCATCTTGGAAAACATAAAGACCATACCTCATTTGATATCAAAGACAACGTAGTTTTCTCTACCTATAATCTCTGAGGCTCTTTCTCAAAAGAAAGGAAGCAGAGTGTTTCATACAAAAGTCATTTTGTTACATAAAGAAAGTTAAGGTTATTTGACTTTACACTTAGTAACCATGCCTTTCATGTATAGTTATAATTGCATATCTTATGCCAGTTTTCTAGACGCTGAAGTTGACCCATTCCTATGAAGAAAAATGATCTTATGTTTACTAGTTAAGCTTTTACTAATAGTTATTAGTTTGTTAATTTGTTTGTTGTTTTAAACTTGATATAATCTAAGATCATCTAGAAAGAGAGAACTTCATTTGAAAACATACCTTCCTTCAGATTGACCTGTACACAAGTCTGTTCTTCACTGATGACTTATACAACAGCCCAGCCCACTGTTAGAAATGACACCTCTGAGAAGGTGGCAGAGGAGGTATAAGAATGGTAGGTAAATAAACCATGAAGAACAGGATGGTAATCAGCATTCCTCCATGGCCTCTGCTTCAGTTCCTGCTTCCAGTTTTCTGTCTTGTTTGAGTTCCTACTCTACCTCTCTTTGGACTATAAATTACAAACTGAAATAAACCCTTTTCTCTCCAAGTTGTTTTTGGTCAAGATGCTTTATCACTGTAGTTAAAAGTGATTTCTAAGACATTAATTATTAATATAGATTATTGGACACAATGAAGATAAATTAGGCCAAATTAGAGGATGCATTTGAGCTTGATTGTGAAAAGCATCTTGGAGTAAATTATATCCAATTCTGTAAAATCCACACTGAAATGATTTTTATCTAAGGAACATAATTCTACAGTTCATGTAAACACTTTTAACTCCAAATACACATTTGCTGGTTTCAAGACCACTGTTCATTTTGCACATGAAATTATAAATTATGGGATCATATAAAGATATTTAACTTTTTAACAATGTTATTGAGGGGTTTGGGTGATTTCCAAATGTTATGAGTTTATATTGTTTAGCTTTTTTCATTCTTTTTATATGAATTTAACTAACAAACTAAGATTTATTTTTAAATTTTTCATTGTTTTATGGAGCTATATATGTTTCTTCATTCCCTTCTTGTCCTCTCTCATACCTTCTACCTTCTCCCCTAATCCCCATGTTCCCAATTTACTCAGGTGATCTTGCCTTTTTCCCCTTCCTATGTAGATTAGATCCATGTATGTTTCTCTTATGGTCCTCTTTGTTGTCTAGGTTGTAGATTGTAGGCTGCTTTTTCTTTGCTTTATGTCTAAAAACCACTTATGAGTAAATACATATTACATTTGTATTTCTGGAACAGGGTTACCTCCCTCATTATGATGTTTTTTTAGATCCATCCATTTGCCTGCAAAATTTAAGATGTTATTTTTTTCCTGCTGTGTAGTACTCCGTTGTGTAAATGTGTCACATTTTCTTTATACATTCTTTGGTCAAGAAGGCATTTAGGTGCTTTCCAGGTTCTAGCTATAAGAAACAATGATGTTATGAACATAGATGAGCACATATGCTTGTGATATGATTGAACATTCTTTGGGTATATCTCCAAATATATTGCTGGGTCTTGATGTAGACAACCTAAGTTCTCAAATGGTAGGTGAGTTAATTTGTGAAAGGATATCATTTTCAGTTTGTCTATCTATTTAAACAAAATGAGTATAATGTGCACTGAGGGAAAAATCTGCCATGTTTTCAGGTGCTCATTTTATAATTGAAATTATTATTTCATTGCCTCACAGGGGAAAGAGACTTTTTTCCTCTGGAAAACAGGTAGTTAAATGTACTATCTAGCAACTTCAGAAGACTTCTAAACATGAATTCAGTATTTTTATTTTTCTAATAGTTTATTATAATTAAGAATACAAGTCACACATGAGCACTAATAAAGTTTTGTGGTAGAGAAGAATAGATTGATCCAGAAGGAGTTGAAGGAGGGAGTTAATACAATTCAAATACCATTCAGCAAAAGTATTAAATTACTAATAAAACAAAATTAGTTAAGAGAAAGTGAGGAGATGGCTTCATGTGAGAAGTGCTTGCTGTACCAGCATGTGGATCCATGTTTGTATCTCAAACACCCATGTAAAATCCCATAGTAGCCATACACATTATAAGTATAACTCCAGCAATGGGACAGAGACAAGTGGATTCTGGGACTTTCTTGCTAATCAGTTTACTCCAAAGAGTGAGGCCCAGGTTCTGTGAAAGACCTATTTTAAATAATAGTAATAATTGGAGAATCAGTAGATTAAGAGACTCAGTATCAACCTCTGAGTTTTACATCTGTCTGGAGCAGAGATGAATTTGACACATAGAGTTTTATACACACACACACACACACACACACACACACACAAATACACAGCTGTATGCCCACATACATACACATCCTCACTCACTTGCATGTGTATACATGTAAATATACACAAAACACCTACATATACTCTCCCCATACAAACACACCTGTACACACACACAAACACACCTGCATACTGACAACTATATACATGTATACATGCCTATCTGTACATAAACACAAACATGTATACACAGAAACACTCACATAAGTCAGAAAAACACACTAAAATTAGATAAGACATTTACTTTTTAGCAATTGAGACTAGCACCAGCATCAACTAAACAATGTAGTATTTTTATAAGCTTTTACACTATTTGAGCAAGCTTATGTACAGAGCTTTTAATCCCATTGTGTTTTTCTCTAGATTAAAAAAAAATACTTGGTAATATTTAGCTAGTTTTAAAAAAAGCAAGTCAGAGACAACGAGGTCACAATCCATTTTTAAAACATTTACTAACTTTTTAAGGTCAGCAACATGCCCTGAAAATTAAGAAAATTGTTGCTACATTTAAAAATTGCCTTGATATGTTTGAAGTGAAATGATTTAACCTCTAGCAATGAAATTATGTTAATAATGGGCACTTCCTTTACTTATGTGATTCCATTGTACATCTTCCTGGAAAGGACACCATACCCATTCATAGGAGATAGTTTCATATTTCTGATATGTGATTAATAGACTCTATGATGTCTATACTTCAGATGCAAAGGGCCCATGGTATTTAATCTTTCAGATTTTATATTATATTTATTTATTTGTGCTGTGTGTGTGTGTGCATGTGTGTCACACATAGGTCAGAGAGCAGCTCGCTGGGATCTGATTTCTTCTTCCACTTCGGTTTTCATTGATTGATCAAGCTCAGGCCGTCAGCCTTGGCTGCAAATAAGTTTATTCACTGAGTCACCTCACTGGCCCCGTGTTGACCCTTGTTCTCTACTGTATGGTGAATGGAGTGGGAGTTGGGATGTCTTTTATTTGTCAGCTTAGCCTACTGAAGCCATAAATTAGGACACTGTCTAGCATATGGTGCCAGCTTCAAGGAGTACTTGCTGACGGGCTCCAGTAAATGAATGAATGGCTATTTAAGTCATAAGATATAAATTTTCTCAACAGAACAAGCTAATCCAAAAAAAATATTCATCATTCTGATAAATTCAACATTTAGACTCTTTCCAGATATGTCCCTGGGGCCCAAAAATAAAGCATAGTTGTACTGAGAAAGAAAACCTTTGTTTTGTCTTTCTTGCTAATAAGACAAAAATTATTTATAAGTAATGCATTATCATCCTTATGCCTTGCTATTCAGTTCAGCACACAGGCTATACAGCCATCAGCTACTTCCAAAAAGTAAAATCATTGCATGGAGACAATGCATGATCAAGGCTTATCCACTAGAGCATCCACAGGACTAGAATTTGGTCTTGCCTCAGCATGTCAGGAAAGAGACAGTAAACACTCAGCAACTAAACCCAATCATCTACTCATATTTTTACTTATTGCATTCTTGATTTGTTGCCATCTTGACCAAGATTAATTTTCTAATAATATTTTGAAGATACTACTCTGGTTTCTTCTTTTATGGAATTTAAGAATAGCGTATTGTCATTGATCTTCCAAAATCTTGTTTTCTCTGTTTTTGAATTTTAATTTTGACTGTTTATTTCAGCATTGAGGTCAGTTCATGTGTAGATACCTCTGCAATAAAGACTGTTGGATTTTTAAAGCTTCTAAGAACTCTCAAACCCAACTTACTATATTTACCTTCAACATTGGCTCTGAAATCTAACTGCCTCATACATGCTATGAAGGGTCACTTGCCCCACTCAAGGTACCAACTGCAGTTTTGAAGAAACCTGTCTTGAATGTTGGAGCTACCATACAACTTTGGTTTTAGTCTTCAGCAGATAGCCCAGTTATTCCATTGATTACAGGTGATGACTTCACCATCAACTTCCAAATAAATCATTACAAGTAGTACAGTTTGCAATTAAAGCTTTCTTGAGATTATATATATATATATATGGGAGTTTTGCCTGCATTATGTCTGCACACAGTGTTCATGTAGTGCCTGCAGAGGGCAGAAGATGGGGTTGAATCACTTGTAGCTAGAGTTACAGACAGTACTTAGCTGTCATGTGGGTTCCATGGACAGAAGCCAGGATATTTAAAAGATCAGTTCTTGCTTTGAACCACTGAGCCATTACTCCTGCCACACATTCTGTTGTTTAATTAACGTTAACCAAAGCTTTTAGGTGGCTTATATGTACTATCTCGGCGAGAATATCACAAAATTTGTACTAGTTGATGCCTGAAACCACCTAACTCAATGAATTTCACAATTAAAACCACCACTTTGCTTGATAACATAAAAACCAACAAATTTGAAAAACAAATAAAATTAAAACAATAATATTTTGACTAAAAAAATATTGATCCTAGATTTTTTTTCCTGCTCTCAAGTACTTAAGTGCTGTCATGTAAGATGTATTTGTTCTTGTTTTGTTTTTGTTTTTTTTTTGTGTGTGTGTGTGTGTGTTCCTGATTTTTCTTTTCCTTCTAAAACTTATGCTTACAGGATTGGTCCATCCGATATTGTGTGTCTGTATCAAATACTGATATTATATGTTTTATTTAATGGGTGAGACAGTTTATTCATTCATTTCCTTTGGTGGAATTTCTGGTTGTTTCTACTTTACCAATCAAAACCTTTTGATGAGACAGTGTGTGTTATCTCTGTCTGTGTCTGCATGCTTCTTTTTGGCAGTTTCTCTAAAATAGGAAGGAAGACTATTGCTAGGTGACAATATCCTTATGTGTTCTCAGTCTCCAGAGTTGCTGCACCATTAACATAAGTCACATATAAAGAATACATTTATGTTCATCTTCATTCTTTTTACAAAACCATGTTTCTGATATTTTTCATGACTATAGATATAAAATATTGCACAGAATTTTATTTATTTATTTATTTTGCCTTTCTTATAGAGACTCATTCACCATTTCGAAGTGTGTAAAGTCAACTGTATATTTAGGTTTGGATTTTTCACCCTAGTTTATTCAGTTTATAATTTTTCATTACAGTTTATTTTCTCTCAATTTGTAAATACAGTTTATAAAATTTGTCTTGGTCATATACATTATTATTATTTTGTTTATCTTGTAATAAAATACTAGCCTGTTGATTAGCTTGATAGATATTCATGACATTTTAATGTTGCTGAGGCATAAATGTCAATCTCTGTTTTTGTGAACACTGTTTATAAAAACATAGGGTGTGAAAGATACTGTAAAATGTATATATGTGTATGAACACACACATGCGTTTTCTGTATACAGTATGTGCAATCAGTTGCCGATCATCTACATTAAGTGATCTGTGTTTGTATGAGTTATTTTCACACCAGTGCTGACCTTTCTGCATTTTTTTTATATTTTGATCATTGTTTTATCTTTATCAATGTACACGAGGGCCAGCAGATGATCAGGGAATGTGGCTAAAAACCTGAGCCCGGGATTATTGGGTGTTATGAGTGTCATTGCTAAGTGCTAGGCAGAGAGTGTCCATCCTCTTCAAAGCACTGTATACTCTAAATGGAGTCTCTAGCCCCTGCCTTAGTTCTTACTCTCCAAGCAGACATTCGTCTCCAGATTTATTTCACAATCAGTTCTCTTCTTGCCCCCTTTCTTGTTGCTCTCTAAATGAACAAAGTTTCAGTTTGTATATAGCTTGTCTGCTTGACAACCAGGAAAGCATTTGTTATGACATTATTTAAATTTCATACAAATAAATGTGTATTTAGTGTATATATATGAATGTGTATATAAATATGTATCTATTTACTTCTCTATCCATCTGGAATATATTAAATATACTGAATATGTTCCAACACCAAGTTGTTATATAAAGATAAATTTTGAAAAGCTTCTCTTATGTTGCTATATTCACTTTTGTATTACTGTAATTTTCACAAATTTATATTGGAGTTCATAAATGACTGCCATATCATAGGAGGACAAATGTATTTTTAATTTACTATGCTTAAGTTCTTCTTTTAAATGTAGTTTTCATTGACTCTTTGAAAATTTCATACAGTGATTTTGGTCATATTCATCTCATGTTTGTCCCCTTATTTCCTCCCAAATGCAACACCCCTCTCCCAGAAGCCAATAACTGTAAAGAGTTTCTTCTTTAAGGATGGAGAATTATTTGCTTGTTGAGCTCCGAAGATCACTGCATGAGTGATGGCTCTTCCTACGTAAGCATGAACCTTAATTCAGATCCTCAGTTCCCATGTAAAGACCAAGCTTATCTGATGCTGATCTGTGTAACTCAGAGGCAGAGGTGGATGATTGCAGACACTTGGTAGCCTCCAGTCTAGCATAACAGACAAACTCCGGCTTCTGTGAGAGACCTTATTTTAAGGAAAAAAGGGAGAGGATGATAGAGCAAGACATCCAATATCCTTAGTCTGTAACACACACACACACACACACACACACACACACACACACACACTTTTCTATGCTGTTCGGTAAATGTTACATACACAAAATGTAAAACAAAAATATTCTTATTTTCTCCATTTATTTCTTAATTTTATGTCCCATCCTCTATATTACACTCTGGATATTTTTATATCATATATATCTTTCATATACTATGTCCAGTGATTATGCATTTTTAGGTATGTGTGAGTTACATTAAGTTTCTCTGTGTGCCTGGGGGAGCATTCACCTACCACAGTGCACATGCAGAGGTATAGACACAACTTTGGATGTCCATTCTTGCCTTCCACATTGCCTACAATATCCCAGTTTTATATGAGTTCTAGGGATTAAAACTCAGGTCCTGAGCCAGGTATGGTCACACATGCCTGTAAGCCCAGCATTAGGCAGGCAGCTCCAGGCATATATATCTCTGTGAGTTCAAGGCCATCCTGATTATGAAATGAGTTTCAGGACATCCAGAGCAGTTACACAGAGAAACACTAAAAAAAGCAAATCAAAACAAACATACAAACAAACAATAAAGACAAAAATGGAACCATCATCCTAGACCTTTTTACTTTTCTTTTTAATAATTGTGTTTCATATGTTTGTAAACTCTAACTGACGTTTCTTTGTGTCTGAATTTGTTTGATAAACTCTTATTTTTTTCATGTTTTTATTCCTTTCTGATAAAAAAACACACAGAAAAAATGAATTTTTTCAATGAGGCTATATTGGGAAGTAGATAAATAAGGTCCAGTATCCCTGCCCATAGTTCACAGTTTTAAAAAGGATGACAAGAGATATACATGCCTAAGTCATAAGTGTACTTCCACCCATCATCTTCATCACCATTATCATCATCATCCTCTCAGATTCATTCTGTCCCGAAAGAAGAGAAGTTATCAGAACTTGTGAAATCACTTTCCTAGAGACAAATAAACCCACAGGCTTAAGCTTTTTGCTTCTCCCAGAATGAGATTCATGAGGAAATTCCAGGGTTTTT
>NC_022009.1:97225260-97226066 GCF_000317375.1 Microtus ochrogaster | reverse complement strand
GCTATGTTTATTTTTCTGTGTCTGGTTTACCTCTCTCAGGATTATTGTTTTCTAGTTCCATCCATCATCTGCCTACAAATTTCACAATGTCATTGCTATTTTTTCCCACTGAGTAGTACTACACTGTGTAAATGTACCACATTTTTAAAATACATTTTAGGTTGTTTCCAGGTTCTGGCTATTCTGAATAATGCTGCTGTGGACATTGTTGACCAAATGTCCTTATGGTGTGAGTGTCCATCTTTTGAGTATATTCCCAAAAGTGGTTTTGTTGGGGTTTGAGGTAGATTGATTCCAGAGAACCTGTACAAGTTTGCATTTCCACCAGCAATGGAGGACTATTCCTTCTAATCCACAGCATCTCCAGCATAAGCTTTATTAGTGTTTTGATCTTAGACATTCTGAAAAGTATAAAATAGCATCTCAGAGTTGTTACAATTTTTATTTAATTGATAGCTAAGAATGTTGAGCAATTCCTTAAGTGCCCATGGTCATTTGAGATTCTTCTGTTTTGGATTCTCTGTTTAGATCTGTACCCTACTTTTTGATTTTTAATTGGATTATTTGATATTTTGATATCTAGTTTCTTGAGTTCTTTTATATTTTGCTGAACAGCTCTGTGTCCCATGTGGGGTTGGTGAAGATTTTTCCCATTCTATAAGTTGCCATTTTGTATTATTGACTCTTTTCCTTGCCTTACAGAAGCAGAAAGGTGGATCCTGTTTTTGTATCCATTCTGTTAGCTTGTGTCTTTTTATAGGTGAGTTGAGACTGTTGGTATTAATATTAATGACCAGTGATTGCTA
>NC_022009.1:97224636-97225160 GCF_000317375.1 Microtus ochrogaster | reverse complement strand
GCTATGTTTATTTTTCTGTGTCTGGTTTACCTCTCTCAGGATTATTGTTTTCTAGTTCCATCCATCATCTGCCTACAAATTTCACAATGTCATTGTTATTTTTTTCCCACTGAGTAGTACTACACTTTGTAAATGTACCACATTTTTAAAATACATTTTAGGTTGTTTCCAGGTTCTGGCTATTATGAATAATGCTGCTGTGGACATTGTTGACCAAATGTCCTTATGGTGTGAGTGTCCATCTTTTGAGTATATTCCCAAAAGTGGTTTTGTTGGGTTTTGAGGTAGATTGATTCCAGAGAACCTGTACAAGTTTGCATTTCCACCAGCAATGGAGTACTATTCCTTCTAATCCACAGCATCTCCAGCATAAGCTTTATTAGTGTTTTGATCTTAGCCATTCTGAAAAGTATAAAATAGCATCTCAGAGTCTTTACAATTTTTATTTAATTGAAGCAGAAGGGTGGATCCTGTTTTTGTATCCATTCTGTTAGCTTGTGTCTTTTTATAGGTGAGTTGAGACT
>NC_022009.1:97214856-97224038 GCF_000317375.1 Microtus ochrogaster | reverse complement strand
GAACAGGCTTCCTCTTCTCCCTTAACCAAGATGTCAGAGCAGGAGTATGCATAAACAGAACACCTCTCTCTTTCTCTCTCTTTCTCCACTCTTGATCACTGAAATGCAGCTACCAGACCAGCTGCTCGAGGTCTCGTGCTAAAGGCTAAAGAGGACAGAAGACTTGTTGAAAAGAAAGAAAGCATTTTGACTTCACTGATTGATTAAATTTTTAATGCATGTTACTAATTCTTGATATCTAACTGAACAGAAGTTATTAAAGTTAGAAGAAAATCTTGTAGAAGAAACCCTGAGTTCATAACCAATTTCATTCCTTTATCTTTAATATTTAGGTATTTGAAATAAGATTATGTGACATACAATGTTTTGGATTCAGTATCGATGCTCTGTAATTATGTGTTTTTCATGATGGTTCTCTACACTGTGTAAGTGGAAGAAAATTTTGAATTGTGATGTGTTCATGTGTGTGTGTGTGTTTAAATGTATCTGCGCATGCATATACACCTATGTGTATGTGCAAGTATATGTACATGAGTGTGTAAATGTATATGTGTTTGGGTGTGTATAAATCAATACATGTATGTGTGTCTATGTATGTATATGTGAGTATGCATTTTTATGTTGTATGAATATATAGATGTATAAATATGTATTTTTTATTATTCTCTTGTGCTTTATTGATTGACACAGGTAACTCTAGCTACTGTCAAGTTGGCCTGGAATCACCTTGCCCAGGAATGTGCTTCTTTCCCATGAAAAATGTTGCTGTATCTCATCATTATCTCATCATTATCTAACACCAATCACCATTTACCTAATTCTCCAACCCTTCTACAAAGCCAAGGCCACATCTTTAGGGTTTGTTCAACTCAAGGTCAAGCAGGAGCCCAATGATCTAGCCTAAACTTATGTGATAAGAGGGCATATGTTCCTTTAGCAAGAGTGTGAATACATGGAAAGGTGAATATTGGAAGCCAATCATGAAACACAAACTCATTACCAAGAAATAAATGGTACCTATGTCACCTGAATAAGTTGCCAAATGGCACAATGATTAAGTGTAAAAAAGCAATTTGCTCAAAAATATCCCCAAATCCCTTACATTTATCAAAACTATATAAAACTGAATAATGTATACCTTAGGAAATGATACATATGAAGAGTATCGAGGAATTGTTAAACCAGTTCATGATATTTTTTTATTTTACTTAGATAACTTCTTATTTATTTTACATACTGACCACAGTTTCCCCTCCCTCTTCTCCTCCTGCTTCCCCTCACTCTTTACCCCTCACCCCCCTACCCTTTCCGCCTTCCATTCCTCCTCTGTCTTCATTCAGAAAGGGACAGGCAGAACAACTAGCCATGCAGTGCAATGATGAGTCTCAAAAAGCAATTACAGAAAATATTTTCTACAAACCTTTACACTTAACAAAACTATGTCAAATTGAATATTGTATACCTTAAGGAAATACATGATATGTAAGAAAAAATATTAATAAATTTTTAATCGAGCTCATAATTCATATTTATTTATTCTTCTCTCATATAGTACATCCCAACTTCACTTTTCCCTCCCTTCATTACTCAAAGATCCTTCCCATCCACTAAGTCCTCCACTTAGAAAAGAAAAGACCTCCAGGGATATCAACTGATCACATCATAACAAGTTTCAATAAGATTCAGTGCATACCCTCATATCAAGGCTGGACAAGGCAACCTACTAGGAGGAAAATAAGAGGAAAAGGTCTTAAGACCAAGCAAAAGAGTCAGAGACACCCCTATTACCACTGCTAGGAATCTTACAAAACCACCCAGCAACACAACCATAGCGTATATGCAGAGGACCGATTTTAAATACATACAGGATCCATGGTGATTTCTTCAGTCTCTATGATCCTGTATGAGCATTGCTTAGTTGATTCTGTGGTCTATCTTCTCCCGGTGTTCTCTACACCTCTGGCTTCTAGATCCTCCCTTTCTCTTCTGCCAGGTTCCCCTGGCTCTGCCTAGGGTTTGGCTGTGGGTTTCTGCATTGTCAATGAACAATAATTTTTTTGCAGTAATCTTTGAAGTTTCTAGGAAGAAGATGGGGCCTTACAACTATTCCACCTGGTTGATATGATATCATTATGCTGATAGCACCACTTTAAGATCGGGTTTGGATTACAAACTGCTCAAGATGATTCCAATTTGTCTAGCTGAGATGGTTCACCTTCTTACATTGTTCTGGCCAGAACTTCAAATGAGAATTTCAGGAAGACCCACCCAACTGACTACTCAGAGACTATCTGCAATTATATCAGACAGTAATCTTGAGACATAACATCATTTTAGTTTTAACAGGATCTCATGGAAATAGCATTGCCCCCATGGGAGCTAGAAATAATTCTAGAAAATGATGTCCCCTCTCCCAACAAAGTTTATTCTCAGAGCTATAGACATTATTAGAGGATGGTTGTGAGTGGAATAGGGCTGGAGGTGGAAATAAAGTAAGCTCAGGGATCTCTTTTGATAAAAAATGGAGGATTGTACTGGAGAGGATAATAGGTAGATTAGATTATTACATGTGAGCTATTATTTATAGGCAATTTACATTGGTATAGATTCTTGTATATTAATACAAATTTAAATTATATTCGTTATATTGAATATGTTCCTATTTCTGTTTACCGTATTTGTGCACCTATGCAAAGTTATTTTGTCATATAGTATGTATGCAAGTTTCTACCTCTGCTTAAGATATTTTGTATATTGATACAATTTTTGGATACATTTATTATATTACACTATATATTTCTACCTTGATCAAGATACATATATATTGTTTACATTTTGAGGTCATTGTCCTTATTTGTTGCACATTTGTTTAAAGATTGTTAAATATTTTAATATGAAGCCTTAGTCTTTAGCTATATAGCTATTAAGAATTATAGGTCAATAGTCATCCATGTTTGTCATACTTATAATTATACTAGCCAGGTGCTTATAAGCATTTATTATTCACAGTCTTGAATAATATACATGTGTTTAGAATTTGTAAACAAACACACACTCACTTGCAAAAAAGTATTCAAATTATCATATAATTACATGACCTGTACCAATTATTGTGGAAAAAATTATTCTGATTATCAGATTTTAGAAATTTAAAATGAAAGTAACACTAATAACATTCCACACATATAACTGTTGATAAATGAATCAAAACAACCAGTTCTACATGTTAGGCTGAGGAAAGAAATATTAATGGCTGAATGAATATCTGGTCCATGAATCCCTCTTATATCATTAGATGAGCCATCAATAAAATGCCTCTGCCTGTGGGATGGGGAAAGGTTGGATAATTTTTGTAATCACAAATTCAGTCCATAATTTACCAGTAGGATAATTATTTCTATACTTCCATGACAATCTATAATTGAAATTTGAAAATCCATACACCTGTTGACATCATGTCCTCCCCTGATTTACTAATTGAGCAAAAAGAGTAAAGTAAGCAATTAATATTTTATGACCCCTATGAAGCAAATAAATCCATTCCAAAGGTTTATCTTCTTGTGCTATGATACCTGTTGGAGACAATTTAGTGGGAAAGAAAATAACTTTGAAGGCAAGGATGGATTCACTCAATACAAATATCTGGCTTCAAATAGCTGGGTTGTTTGTTTGTTTGTTTGTTTGTTTGTTTTGGCCTTGCAAGAACTGCCCAAATCTGTCTTTTCCTTCTAGAATTTTAAATAGATTAGTGCTCTGAAAAGTGTAGCTCATGATGCGGGGGCGGAACTGTTAAATGAATTCTGTTTCACTGCCATGGGCTAATTTGTCTTGGTTGTAAACTTAGCTTTATCGCAGCTCTCCTAAATCCTCACCAAACACTGGAGAGAATTTAATAATTAGATTGATTATCAAATTGCTCACCCCGTGCTTCAGGTTCATGTTCAGGCAATGGAGGATACATAGCTAAAGGAGGATCCAGGGAAAAAGCTGAGGGAGGCACCTAAACCTGCTTCTTCGCCTCTCTTGTCAGTTTTAAAATTTGACCATCCAGTTTATATTCATCCAAGGAATTAGCCATATCTGTCACGATTAATATTTGTCTTATATTCCTTAAGTATTTTATTTTATTTGCTTTCTTTCTTTCTTTCTTTCTTTCTTTCTTTCTTTCTTTCTTTCTTTCTTTCTTTCTTTCTTATTTATTAAAGATTTCTGCCTCCTCCCCGCCACTGCCTCCCATTTCCCTCCTCCTCTTCCAATCAAGTCCCCCTCCCTCGTCAGCCCAAAGAGCAATCAGGGTTTCCTGCCCTGTGGGACCAAGGACCACCCACCTCCATCCATAAGGATTTTAATAACAATTCAAATCAATGTCCAAGTGACCCAAAATAGAACAGAGAACTTTTCCTCTTGTCACTCTTGCCTCTTCGATGTTCTTTTGGACTCTATCCCGTGTCCTCGTCTGAAATGCCTTCTTCTAGAAAACAGGGATTGTACTTGTGTTCATACTTTCTTTAAACAAAAAAGAAAACCCAACATAAGGCAAAGCCTTCCTTGGTTTCTGGTCCATGATTCTCATTCACCATCTTCTGGTGAAGAGATCTCTTCTTATCTCATTGCTGACTTCAGCTCTCTCTTCAGAAACCACTTTTTACAGATCTAGTTGGCAGTGTGAGCCTAGCAGAGCAGGGCCCTAAAAAGGAGATATACAATGCAATAGCCAACTTTATTCAGCACATCAGAAAATCTATACTCTGAGCACTACAAAAATTCACATGAGCAAGGTATTCAGTCAGAAAGACAACTCACATGTGGCAAAAAACATGTTTTTCTTAAAAGGCATATGAATAACAACAGCTGAAGGTAGCTCACTCCTATCTGCTACACCTGGGAGGAGCACAAAAACACATTCCAGGAACAATTCTGTATTTGGGGGGGGGAAAAAAAACAGAGGTCACATGACTCTTGTCTTGGGCTTTTCTCACAATCAGGCAGAATTCTCCTCCAGAGGTTGCATTCTTGGACCATGTTTCAACACCCTCCCTCCAATAAACAAACATACAACAGCAATAAAATTATGTGTGCAAAAGCATATATGCAAAGCAAAAACTTCTTCAAAAATTTTTATAGGTAAGTCTGAAAGAAATTCTATGCTGTTAAGTGAAGCAGCAAACTAATACATCTGGCTTTAGAGACTCTTGACGAGTCTTGGAATGAATTAATGACAACACTGCAAAGTTTTGCCTCTCCAGGCTCCTTTTCTACCACTGACCCTGGAAGACATGACGCCAAACATGTTTCTTCATGATTGACTCTTAGAGAGATAGGCTGTGCTTGGCAGATGAATTGTTCTTTTCTAAAGCAATCATCTGCTTTTGAGTGTGCAGTTAGTTAATATCACTATGTGTTAGAGTACTAAGGGCTAGAAAAACATCCCACTGAAATCAAATAAAATTTACCTGATTTATGTGCCAGACAGTTAAATAAGACTCATGGTGATTTTAGCAGCTCTACCAGTGCTCAGATTTACAGACAATTGGATTTCTACAGCAGAATCTCCTGACAATAAAATTTAGTGATGGAGTAGGAAACATTGTTAGCTCTGAGGAGGATGCTGTTAAGAAAAAAAGAAATTGAAATTTGTTATGGCAGCAACAAAGTGGTGTGGAATTCAGTATGTGTAAAGTGAACTTAGACATCTAGGGAGATAGACGAAGAGGTAAAGTAAATGTTTAGGATGATATTATTCTTGCAGAAACAGAGGGTGAAAGGGGCCTGGGGATACCATTGTAATTAATAGGCTGAAATTAAAAGTTCAGGATCTGGCAGGTATAATGAATAAAAGTAAAGTCCCAGGACATATATTTTTTAAGATAATTAAAAGTCATGTAGATAATAGACCTTCCTTACACAGCATTCCATTACTAATCAGTGCTTCAATATTAAAGTACATTGTAGTCTTGTTTCCTTTTTTCCTCCCCACAGAACCAGGACCTTTGAGAGACAGTGTTAAATACTGATCAGAAATTCACAGGATGAGCAAGGCAGCATGTTATTGACGGGAATGCACTAATAACTGTTGCTGAGAGAACTGTGATTGCATGTACAGGTAACTTTTGAGGCCATAATTCTGCTGTTGTTTTTTTCTTGTTGTTTTTATGTACCTCTGCCTGTGGGCATGCATGTGCAAGCTCATGGTATGTGCACAAGTCTGCAGGTATGCACACATATGTCAGCAGCAACGTGAATGAATAGGTTCTGAGAGTCTCTCACTTGGCCATGAACTCACCAAATATCAAAGGCAGTCAGACCATGCTCACTCATGGATCTTCCTCTCTCCACCTACTCGGTGCTAGTATGTGCCAATACATCTAGCTTTTATGTGGGTTTGGGGATTCAAACTCAGGCCTTCATGTTTGAATGACAAACATCTTACCAACTGAGTCATCTTCATAAATTCATTTTATTTTTTAATGTGACATATGAAAAACAACAAAAGATTCCACATTCAAAAATGGCTGTGTGTATAAATATTTATCTTAATGTGTGATAATGAGATACTTGAATGTTAGGTCACAGATTTTCTACCAGTAGGCAGTATAGTCTTTGCACTCTGCAAACTTGATTCATCCCTAAACTGATGATACTTACAAGTAGTAAAATCTGAGGCTAGAAAAACACCTCAGCCATTAAGAGTGCTGATGTAATTGTAAAGGACCAAATGTGGTTCCTGGATGCCATACTTGAGAGATGCTAAAACACCAGATCTAGGGGATACAATGACCCTGCCTAGTTTTATAAAGTACCAATGTACTACATTACATATAAAATCACAAAGTCATAAAGGCACACACATACACATAAATTAATAATAAAAATGAGGTTTTTATATATAAGAAAAAGAAATTCTGGTGATTTATTTTCAAAAGCCTTGACTTGATGGAAAAAATAAAAGGAAGAAAACACAAAGTTGGTTGTACAAGGATAAGCTGGTAGAGAGGGTGGTTATGGAAGGAGTTGAGAGAGGAACGGGTACATGTTCAGAATACATTCTATGACATTCTCACAGAATTCATAAAGATATTATTATTTCAAAAAAAACTTACTAGCACTTTTAGAAATTTGGTGAATTGATAAGTTCTGATTGCTTATTCCAGGTTCATTTTGCTGTGGTTCAAACCATGTTGCACTGTTTGTGAAATGAAACATCTTTGTGGATAGAAGGGCCATTAGCCAACTTAGTTCCAAATATGGACGGATTAAAATACCTGTGCATTGCCAGATTATGCTAATTCAGCTATTCGTCTCTCCCCACCCTAACTCTGTTTCTCTCTGACTCCCAGAGTCACACTACAACCTGCCATGCTGGACTAAGTCTCAATTTTGCAAAATCATAGATGTTTGCTTGTCTGAGTTTCCAGGGTTCATTTTTGAATTGAGGATCTTTTATGTCACAAGCTTAATTGTATTTTAATTAGAACCAAACAATTTTAGAGGTTAACACATTCTTACCTACCTAAAACATATATAATTTAACACTTTCTTAATCTTCCCCTTCATAGCATGTATTCACTTTCTTTAGTGTTTATGAAAACATAGTATATCATAAACACCATTTAAAGTTAGGACACATGGAAAAGATGAAGGGTTAGTTCTTCATAGCTTATGAGCCAGGGATAACGAAATGTAATCTGTGTGATGTCATTAGGTTAGGGGCTGCTAGGAAAGGCAAAGAACTTGGTTCTAGGCTCACCTAGAGAACTCTGCAAAGCTCAGGAGTTCAGTCGAGTGCTTGTTATGACTGAGCTTAACTTTTTCTCCAAGCAACAATTGCTGAAATCTACTTTAGGCTATCAGGATATCATCTCAATATGTGATTGGTTTCTTGTGAGTCGTTTTAGTGACTGCTTTTATAGGTGCTTTGATTGTTTATAAAGTGGATAATAAAATTTTCAGGCCCCTCCCCCACACACTGTTGGCTTTTAATTAGGTCATATGTTTTAAAATTAATACCACGGGATGCTTTTCCACTTAATTTCCCTCTCAATTGAAAATAGCTTATAACATTGTCTTCTAGTTTCTATTTTAGTTTATATAACCCCAATGATAATCATATATATATTATATATAATTATATATTTATAAGTGCATGGCACATATATTAAATGTCAGTTACATGCCAAGTTATTTTAGAGTTCCAAGTTTCTTTTAGGTGAAATGAAAAAGCACACAAGACACAAGAAACAGCAACATGACTTATTTATTAGGTTATGACATTCACTGCCAAGCCTGGCAACCTGCATTAAATGCTCAGGATGGAAAGGAAGAAAGGGCCTCTGAAAGTTGTCTTTTGACCTCCTTATGTGCTCTGTAGCGTGTGTGTGTGCGCACATACACACACACACACAAACAAATAAACAAGCAAAATCAATAAGTGTGACAATGAACACAATATATAAATAAGAAGGGTAGGGTGTGCATATTTGGTGCTGCTTTGTTATGAAGAATAAATATTGCAATAAAAAGTGAGAAGGAAAGTGGAACTCGAGTCTTTGAAGATTTTTTTAAGTTATGTGTATTTGTGGGATGTGTGTGTGTGTGTGCGTGTGTTTAGGTACATGCTTATGAATGAAAGTGCCCATGGAGTTCTGAAGTTGTCACAACCTACCTAGGAGTTGGAGTTACAGGCAGCTGTGAGCCCCTTGATATGGGTTCTGATAACTTGACTGTGATGACTAATGTCGATTGTCAACTTGGACAAATCTGGAATTGACTAAAACCCAACATCTAGGAAAACCTGAGAAGGTTTTCTTTATTGGATTATTTGAAGTGGGAAAACCTGCTGTAACTCTGGATTATTTAAGTTAGAAGACCCAACATAAATTAGAGCCACCCTTTCCAGTGCTGCCCTACAACAAAGGATGTGGAAAGAGGAAGTTTATGGGGTTTTTTGTTTTGTTTTGTTTTGTTTGTTTGTTTGTTTTCTGTTTGTCATTACTACTGTTGAAAAGTTTAATCTTTCCTTCTGCCGAAGTATTCCTTCACAGGCATTACAACTTACTCACTTGGAATTCCACCTGAAGATGGAGACAGCTTGCTTCACCAACTGAACAACTTTTTAGTTATTTACCTATTGGTTGGGATTGTTGCACTAGTAGACCAGCTGGACCTCAACCTGTAAAGCAAAC
>NC_022009.1:97209458-97213728 GCF_000317375.1 Microtus ochrogaster | reverse complement strand
GCCTCCCATTTCCCTTCCCCTCCCCTGATCAGGTCCCCCTCCCTCATCAGCTTGAAGGTTCCCTGACCTGTGGGAAGTCCAAGGACCACCCACCTCCAAATGCAAGCACTACATACCCTAAGTGTTTCATATTTTCCTAGATCATTTAACTGCTTGCCTTTAACACGTTCTACTAGTAATCAGTTGCTTTCTGTGTTTTATACTTTTAATTTCAGTTGTCCCAATATTAGTAATCTTTTATTTTTCTTCCATCCTCACAGCAGTATATAGTACAATGACAATTTCTATTAAAAAATAGCATTGCCCAGAGTAACACTTATTTTTTTTAAATGTGATCTGTTTTGAAATCAAAGTTAGTATTTCTTCTATAAAGAAACATATTTATTTCATATTAAGTATGTTAAAACATCAATTTAATCTTAAAATCATATTATTATTAAGGTAAATACAGAGGCAGTTTCCAAAGTATAGTCATAAAAATAACAGCATTTAGGCACAAGAAGTCATATGGAGGTGTGTATTAGGTTGCACATCTGTAATATCAGAGAGCCAGAGACACAGGCACATCTCAAATTTGAGGTTGCTGTAGGCATCTTAAAGACTCTCTTTCAAAATACAACAAAAAGGTTTGGCTTTAGAAGTGGCTTATCTGTTAAAATGTTTGATGCTCTTAGGGTGGATCATGGGGTGTCACTATCACCTGTGACTCCAATTACAGGGGATATGACAGTCACTTTTTGCATACAGCCAAACACACACTAAATTTATTTTAAATTAAATATACAAAGATACCTAGATATAGATAGCTCTTTTTTATATGTGTGTTTTTTCTATGTCTGTATTTGTGTGAGTATGTAAGTGTTTAGATGTGTGAATATGTGTGTGTGTATTGAATGTGTATGTGTGTGTGTGCCTGAATGGTATGATTAAGGCCTTGGAGAAGTTAAGTTAGTCATAGAGAACATGACTAAGGTTAAAAGAGACAGTCATATGAGTATCTCATTTGAAGACAAAACAATTATAAAGAAAAAGATAAATATTTAATCAGCTTAGTTTTGCATTTTTTTCTTGCTGAGCAGTAGGCATGACATAGCATGCTGTGGAACATTAAACAATTAAATTAGTCATATTAGTTTATAATTTTAGAGTTAAAAAGAGTAATTACCAAAGAGCAAATTAACTTTAAAAACTTGAACTTACTTAAGAGCCTTTGGCAATACTAAAACTCTGAAGAAGGCAGTTACAGGCTTGAAAATAATTTTGAGATGAATAACATATCAATTGGGAAGTGAAAGCATTAGACCTTGCTCTACTCAATAAAGAGACTTTTATAGGCAGGTTATATAATTGGTTTATTTTTGATAAATGTTACAGATCAGTAACTGAGTTCCCTATTTTCTCTCAGTCCCAACTCACACTACTTATATATGGCTAAGTCCTAGGCCCAAGGAACTCGGAACTAAGATAAAAATGCTCACATATATGCATATATATGAGAGAAATCAGAAGTTTAAGTATAAAAATAATTATACTGATTTTACTTGTTTAATTGTTCATTCCAGCAGTAGGAGTTGCAACATTTGAGCAACAAAAGTGATTGATAGATTAAAATTTTCTGAGTAAATCTCTGCTCAGCCATATTAAAATCATAGGCACAGTGATTGGAACAATAATCAGTCAGAATGCAAATAAGTAAACGGGCAGGGAAATGTGTATTTTGAGAATTTGTATTTTCTTAAACTTCAATAAATACTAATTAGGGACCAGGCACCTTTGAAAGCATATAAATGAAACAATCAATCATTTCAAGTTTCAGAGAGATACTGAAAATGTCTCTACTTTGCTTGAAAATAGAAGTCACTGTTCCTGCAACCATGATACTCGATAAGACCGATTAAAGAAAAGCTGGCCCTGTCTAGGCATTACTGGACATCCAGACTTTGTGACTGAATGCATGCATGCATGCCTGTGAAGAACACTGTAGAAATGACTGAATTGTGTATTACAGTGTACATGCTAAATAATTCAGGATGCAGAATTTTCTATCAACACAATTATGATAAACACTGTTCCTCACTATAATAAAGAAGCAAGAAAAACAGGTTGTGTACAGGCTCAAAGAATAACTACAACTCTTTCTCTTTGTTTCTTAGCCCTGGGTGGCTCAACTTCTTTGGCGTGACAGTGTATTTTCATGGATAACAGGGTCCCAGCCAAGCTTGAGATAGATTTTCATCTGTACTTTAGATTCCTTGCTTTCCAACCTCTTCCACCTCATCAGTGCTGCTACTAACAGGCTTAGCAAATCCAGCTGCAGGGGCATCTTTCATTCATTTTGGACTGGAAATGTAATTGTCCATTCTAGCAGCAAACCATGCCTGCAGGCTTGTGATAACTCCATGCAAAGAATGGGCTAGACTTGAGGATGGATGCAAATAAAATATTAGCCCGTATCTGTAAGCATTAAGGTCACAAATTCTTCCATAGATATTATGTGCATAAAGGTTTCATTTGTGCTTTACATCGAAAGGCCTCATCTACTTCAAACATCCTGAATCTGCATTTCATGCCAAGTAGCAGACATGCCATTGGCTGGTTTATTTCTGCTGAGATCTAAGACATGTATTTGCTGCACTTCCAAACTGACTGTTCAGAAAGACTATTCTTTCTTTCCACTTACAGAGTTAATGCCTTAATGTTTTTGTGAGATACAAACATGTACAAATTGTACAGTTTTTTACTGCATAGATATTCTGATTTTTATAACAACAGCCATAGGTCCCTTGTAAAATTACCATGTTATTGTTTACCTGCATTGTTCTTCAATTTATTTTTATTATTAATTTTAATAAAAGAATGAATTATCTTAGAAAACTTGTATAGCAAATGAAAAAAATCAAGGTAAAAACATCTTTTTCTTTCTCTTGTGAAGAAGGAATTTTGAAGAAGAAAGCCTTAAGGGGTATAATAAATATCTATGGGGATGAATATATAGGCAATTTAAATACCGTAGTCAGTACTCAATTATAAGTACATGTTGACGTTCAAAAACAATGAGTTAACTCTGCTGCTTTATGATGATAAGAAGACAAAGTGTAAATAATGCAACATAGAATAAACTCCAGAAAGGAAGTAGGAGGAACAATCAGGATATAAATGTTGAGTTTTGTTTTAAGTACCCAGTTTAAAAAAAACAAACTGTGATGACTTCAAACACAGACATTTCGATTGATTTTCCTGTGTCATTATATATTTGAGAATCACATACTATATTTTATTTTCCTTTTGAAAATTGTCCAACTTCCTCTTGATAGTAAAAAGTTAATATGCTATTTTCTTACTCATCAATAAAAGACTTATATCCTCAAAAGAAAATGTTTGAACTAAGAGTCCCATTGCTGGTTTGGTTACAACTGCTTGTTCAGCTCCCAGGTACTAGACATTTTCCCAATCATTATTTTCATCTAGATCAATTACAATTTTTCTTCATTTACAAGGGTTTATTGAGAGACTATGTTGAATGATCCTATAACCATATATGGCTTCTACTGGATCACAATTACTTTTTAATACCTGTGAGAGATAGAAGGTATATACAAGGAAACATTTCTTTTCATTAATCCCTTATGGGTATCATTTCTGAATCAGTCTATTGATGTGGCAGTTTTATTAGTTTGAAAATTGTAAGATTACATCCCTGTAAAGAGTAGCCTCTTGGAATCACAAATTGGAAATAAAGCAATCTCTCCCTAGCCACTTCTTCTTTTTGATGTATTATATTGATGGGAAGGATGATAAAACAAAGTTTTCATGGAGGTGGAAAGTTCTTGTTATTTCTGAGACACAAATAAATCAGTTCATCTTAGGAGTGCGATGTTTACTTTCTGGGATGTCTAGTCTGACCACAGGAGGCAGAATGGTGAGATAGTTTGCAGTGCAATAGAATTAAACTTGCAATTTGTCTCCTAGCCTATTATATGGCACAGGGTAAAGTACCAGCCTTAGTGACAGTCACTTCCTAAGATGTCAAGATTGATGGAATGATTACTGCTTGAAGGTTTTAATGTATTAGGACTGATATGCTGACAGACTGTCTGTTCTCATCTAGAATAACTCAACAAGCATGGAATTTAGGTATTAGGTTGGATGTCTGTCATGACTAAACATATGTGACAAAAAAAAAGACTCGTTATATTTCTATCTGAATCTACTCCATTCTTTAAGATGTTGCATTATCCCTCACTCACAAAAACTGTAAGAGGAAAGTTTT
>NC_022009.1:97179390-97208593 GCF_000317375.1 Microtus ochrogaster | reverse complement strand
ACTCAGGATAGTGTTTTCTATTTCCATCCATTTGCATGCAAAATTCAAGAAGCCCTTGTTTTTTACTGCTGAGTAGTACTCCAATATGTATATATTCCATACTTTCTTCATCCATTCTTCCATTGAAGGACATCTATGTTGTTTCCAGGTTAAGTGATCAAAATTCCTAAACTCAGAAAATTTGGTTTTGAGGTTCTTCAAAGTTGCCAAAAGCACTTAAAAAATGGCTTATTATCTAAAAGTGCATTTCTTAAGTTTTCTTTATTTTTATAGCATAGAATTTAAAAGTAAAATATACAACAGGGCATGT
The DNA here is from genome assembly GCF_000317375.1 of Microtus ochrogaster. Classification (NCBI taxonomy): domain Eukaryota; kingdom Metazoa; phylum Chordata; class Mammalia; order Rodentia; family Cricetidae; genus Microtus; species Microtus ochrogaster. The sequence goes on along the minus strand of NC_022009.1, from coordinate 97,208,283 downwards.
AACTCATATTTTGGGAATTCCATAGCCTATGTATCTACAATAGGATCTTGAAGGGGAGAGCAATCATGATGAGGGAAACAGGACTAGTACGATTCCTCTGAAAGAAAGTTTTTTTTTTTTTTCAAAGGAATGCAGAATGGGGTCGAAGGGTCATAGTTGGTTAGTGGCTGTAGTAGGTGTGAAGTGGAAGCCATGGTAACAGGTGATTATAGATATAAAGAGCTGTCAGAAAATGAAATGTCATACAAGGCAGCAGTCCATCAGGTTTTAATTTCAAAAATATCCTGAAATGTGGCATGCATGATCCAACAAAATCATAATGCGGAGTCTACATGAACGATGACTTTACAAATACAAATAAGAGAATCTAAAGAATCTAAAATTCTGAATCAATAAAATAATTAAGAAGGGAATACAGTAAATGGTGACCTTCACATTGAAGACATGAATATCTATACATTTTACAAGAATTTGCTTATAAATTAATTGTGTGGGTCAGAGGACAGCTAATAATGGTGTATATATACACACACATGTTTGTGTTTGCAATTAGTTTTTTGATTAGAGATAAAATCTAGAAGTATGTTTGAGTACATCTGTGTGTGTGTGCTTGTGTATGCTTGCATATGTGTGTGGGTATGTGTGCATAATAAGTCTACATTTCCTATTTTGACCAAATTTTGAGATGTTATAATATTGCCAATTAGGAAATGTGACTTACCTTTAATCAATCATTAGAAAACATTTAATTTCTGATTTTTTGTCCATAACTCTCATTCCATTTAGAATTTGTTTTGAAATTCTATAACTTTCTCTAAATGATTATTTAAGTAGTTTTATTATTGTTTTTATATACATTTTTCAGTTTCCCATAATGGGCCATTGAGAAATACATTGTCTTATACATATATAAAATATATATTAAAGGGCAATGTTAAAATTGCCCTACATAATTTTAGGACAAATGGATCAGATGTATAATAGTAAATAATGACATGAACAATAAACATTCATTTTGGAAAAAATAAAAAAAAGAAAAATTTCTTTCTCTTTTACTATTTTATGTTTTTTAGTACTTATTTAAGAACAATTTTAAGGTGGGTCTCATGTCAAAAGTTTGAGTTCAAACAATTGAAAGATAGGGGTGTGGATCATGAATTCCAAGCAACCATGGGCTGCAAAGTAAGTCTTATTCCCAAATATTACTAGCAAGTTTCAAAAAACCCTGTAAATGTACTCATCACATACAAAGGCCCAATTATCTCAAAATCTTTGTTTCTCACAATGAAGTGATATTTGACCTTCTTATATCTGGCTACTGGCAATCAGCACAAAGCATCATTCATGATCGCATTAATTTCTGCGATCTCTAGCTCAGTGGTTCTTGGTCTCTCAGGGAGTATAGTGCCTGTGAATACATTTGCTCCTCATGAAGCCAGATTTGTGCACACAATTACAGGCCTCCTAAAATACACACATAAGCTGAGGAGTCACATGATACAGCCTTATGGGCAAAATGTGTGCTTCTGGAAAGACTTTCAGAGACTCAGGGAATAAGATAATTTCCACAACTGGAAGTATATGCCCTGAACAGGTGGCAGATTATATATACAGTAAATTAATTTCTGCCATTTTGAATAATGCAAATGTCTTCTTCAATACCCCCATGCAATGACAGTGATGTCATTTTGAATATTCATTATAACACTATGCCACCCTCAAATTGCCTAAAAAAAAAAAAAAACTGCATCAGATACTCTTCGTGGCATGAAAGTAACCTCCAAAGCAATTCCTGTGTGTTTTCCAAAGTCAGTTTCTATATCTTCTTCAGGAATATAAAACAATAAACAAGGAGTGTCTTATTATGGTAGCAGATGTGCACATTCATAATTCAGAGTTTGTGCTGATTCTCTGTTGATTTCAGTAACACTTACGAAGTAACCTCTTATCACCTGCATGATCAAAATAACCCTCCACTTCCCTGTATTTGTCTGGCATTTTCTAACATAGAAATGAGACAACAGAGACTTTAGCAACATGACATCTGAGCTGAGAGCAAAGTTCAGAGAGTAATATACATGCCTTTGCAAATAAGAGAGTTGAGTTTTACCACAGCACCTTGTTAGAAAAAATAAAGAGCAAATCAAAGCACAGTGGTGCATGATTGTAATCCAAGCACTGATAAGTCAGAGGAAGGGGGATCCCTTGTCATCCCAGCACTCAGGATGCAGAAACCCTTGATCCTTTGTCATCCCAATGCCTGGGATCCAGAGACAGGTGGATACCTTGTATTCTGAGCACTGGGGATCCATAGATAAGGGGATCCATTGAAATCCGAACACTGGGGATTCAGAAAGGTGGATCGCTTGTCATCCCAACATTGGGGATCCAGAGACAGGTGAATCCCTGAAGTGCTCTGGCAAGTCAGGCCAGTGAACTTAGTGAGCACAAGACCATTGCAGACAGGGCCTTTAAAAATAAAGTGTATAGCTCATGAGGAATGATATCAGAAGCTGACTTCTGGCCTGCACAAGCAAATGCATACACATATACCTACACAAACATCCACATACAAAAAAGGAAGCCTATTTAAGAAAAGGGGTTAATGTATACACGTAGCATTTCTAGAATACTTTATTCAACATTGTGTACACCACACCAGCCTGGTTTTTCTACTTTCAATTCACTTTAAATAGCAACATGTTGTTTCTGGGTTGTTTTGGTTTTTTTTTTTTTTGGTTGTTTTGTTTTGTTTTGTTTTTTTTGTCTTCTGCGGGAGACTCAAGCAATGGGCTCAGTCAGCACAGCATTGCTATTTTCATAGAGAGAGCTTCTTGCTTTAAGTAATTAAGATACAATGACTGATAAATCCCACTGTAGAATGTAAGGAGTTCTGAAGAATTAAAACCTCCCATTCTAGCTGGTACTTATCTTCCTCAGTCATAGTTCTTCAACAGTGACTAAGCAGTAAGTAAACTCTCTGGGCTCTGAAATGTGTCCCCTGTCTTCCAAAGAATCCCCCCCAAAAAAGAGGTGAGATTTCCCTTGGCCAACAGTGATGACCTTTTCAGGTATAAACAGATAGTCTCTGCTTAGCTTCAAATCTCCTCACCCAGACTTATTGTTTGGACCATTGACAAAGTGTTTGAAAAACACATCTTTGTTTTGGAGTGTGCTTCTGGGTACAGGGGATATGATGATGTCCCTAATGCCCCAAAGTTTAAGCTTCTCTCCTCCCCTCTCCTTCCCCTTCCTCTTCTCCTCGCCTCTCCTCTCCTCTCCTCTCCTCTCCTCTCCTCTCCTCTCCTCTCCTCTCCTCCCCTCTCCTCTCCTCTCCTCTCCTCTCCACCTTTCTTCTTTTCATTTCCTTTCTTTTCAAGATGACACAAGCTAGAGTAACCTGGGAAGAGAAAGCCTCCATTGAAGAATTCTGTATATCATTGTCCTGTCACCATGCACGTGAGAAGTTGTCATGATTGATGACTGGTGAGGGAGGGCCTAGCCATTTTGGGAGCACCATTTCCTAGACCAATGGACCTGGTCTTTATAACAAAGCTAGCACAGAGAGTGAGCATGAAGTAAGCTTCCAAGCAGCAAGGTCTATCATGTCAGTTTTAATTTCCTGCTCTCGGTTGTTGCCCTAGCTTTCATCACTGGTGGATTCTGACCTGAAAGTGTAAAGCTGACCCCAAAGGTGCCCTTGGTCATAGTGTTTATCATAGCAACAGAGAACAACTTAGATCTTAAGAGTAAACTTTAAATTTATGCAATTCCTTATTTTGTGTTTTTTTTCTGAATTTATCATAGAAAAGTTTCCTTAGTAAAAATGTCTGAATTACATACAATACTAATACATACAACCAATCTGAGTTATTTGTTTGATTTACTGTTGCTTACTTATGAGGTTGAACCTAGCACTTTGTCTGACATTGGCAAGCGCTGTACAACTGAACAACATCCCCAGCCATTTATTATACTTGTATAATAACCTTATTTTGATTAACCTTAATTGCCCATGCTGGTTTTTACCATGTTCTATTATCCAGCCAAGTCTTAAACATACAACATCCTGTCTCAGCCTTCCACATAGCTAGGCTTCCACTACCAGGCCTACAAACAATCAGAGATTTCAGAAAGAGAAAGTACCATTAGAGTCTTCCTAAAAAACTGTTCTATGCTATATATTTTAATAAAACTTAGTAGTTATGTATATCTATACCAAAAACACTTTAATGAGAAGCGATAATTTGGCTAAAATATCAATTATCTTTAATTATATAGCAGGTTGAAATTTTGTTCAAAGACAAAAATATATAGTAAAATAAGTGCCCCTTTTGAAAAATTCTCAAAAATTACTTATATAAACATGCATTATACTAATTTGGGTTAGTTAATTATCTCTAAATCTGTGTAGAGAGATGAAATAAGGTTTCAACTAACTGGTTAAAGTTACTGTTAATATTGAGCTGGTGTCACCTATGTTCAGACCAATCAGGGTATGACATTCAACATAAAGTTATGGGCATGGGACTTCTAAAGGTGGCCTGACTGTTAAGACTGCATAGTACACCTGGAAAGGACACAGTTTCACCTACCAGTACCTACATTAGGAGATTCAAAACAGCTCCTAAATCCAGCTTCAGAGACCCAATGACTCTGGTCCCGGTACGTGCACTCCCAGGTACAGAACCACATGCCAACACACAAGTGCATAGAATTGAAAATAAAATAAATCTTAAAATCAAGGAAAATTGAACAAACTTAGGTTGCTGAAAATGTCCTTAATATAAAAATGTGCCATTTCCTGATTTACAGTACTGCCTAGAAGCAATACAACTAGTTTAATGTAGAAATCTGTCCATTTTTACACTAAATATTAGCATCTTTAATAATATATATTATTTGTCTTATATTTGCTGTCTTTGGCTATAATTCTATGACTAAATTCTCTCTCAAATCCTGTAGGCTTTCATCATTACACCTGGGAAATCATTTCCAGAGTTTCAGAATCCTTACAGTGACTTTGGAGCAATGCCTCTTTAATTAGCCACAGCATTTTTTATTATTTTCCCTAAAATAGAAAGGCCACAAGAGGATCCCATCTTTTAGCTGTTTATAATGATTTCATTTTCCAATAAAAAAAGGATGGCGTTATTTATTTGCACATAAAAATGATGGTATACATATTTCAGTTCTAGTTGAACTAAGGTACATATTTAATGCATTTTAAATAAGTTTACACTCTATTTTTTAATATGTTAATAAAGAAATATGGTGTCAAGTATAGTTTTATCACAGTATATTTTATTCAGACTATTTGATCATCATTTAATTCTCTAAAATCCAGAGCGATTTAACTTTAGAGGCACAATGAGCAAATTGCATATTAGAGTCTTCTTTCTTTTTCTGTAAAATTAAGCCCTTTGTTGCATGACTCTTGTAAATTTTGCTGCTGTGATTCTGAGGCCTCATACAAAACTCTCACTGGGTCTCCTTGAATGTGAGTACCCACTCACTTATACCACTTCACCTTTCTTGAAATCATTTTTTTGCATCCTTATCTATTAAATTAAGTGAATTAAAACCTTATAGAGACTCAAATTTTCTCCATCTTGCCTGAAAGCCTGAGGAACAAAAACTACACATAATCTTGACTTTGCATTCTTCATTAAACAGAGGCTTTTAAGAGAACACTTTGCAGGCAATTCAATGAATATGCATATATTAATTGGTTTAATTGCTCATTATTTGTTCCCAGGTATGGCCAAATTCTTTTTAGAATGACTTCTTTTCATTGAGATTTGATAGAAAATAGAACTACAATTCTTTCTTTCTTTCACCTTCCACTTGCGGGTGGGGAAGGAAATTGAATCTAGGAATCCAGGTCTTAGATTTGAAAACTTAGACATAAAAAAAAAAACCTTAGACACCTCTACTGTGCCAGGGCCAAATAGGCTAATCCAAGGTGAGAGTGTGACATAGGTTTCTGTGGAGAAAGCCACAGAAGTTGTATTAACCAGGAAACAAAGAGGTTGTCTCAATATTTCTTCTTCAAATGTTAAATGACAGAGAAGCTAGGCAGATTATAATTTCTGAGTTCAGGATATGTCTGTCAGTATGAGAATTTATATTTGAACTCAGTTCTTGAGTAAGAATATGCAGAAGGGAAAAGTCAAAGGGCACACTATACCTAAGACTAAAGCTTTGAGAATGACACTCTAAGCCTGCCCTAGCATCATGAGAGAGCTTACATAAAAGAGAAAAATGAGTTTTGGCTTGCCTTTTCACCATCCTCGGAGTACACCTAATTATACCACTCTGTCTCCCATGCTTTGCAGTTTCCAGCAACTGCGAGGTGCTAATATGTCCCTGCATAGTTAGAGTTGTCATGGCCAACCAATTGTCTCTAACATCCATCATCTTGGCTTCATTAGGACAGCAATCCTCAGGCAAGTGTTCACAGATAAAATGTCCAGAACAGCTAAGACACCAACAATAAAATCACTTCTTACAGATATGCATTTGTGTTCTGGGCTGCATCTCTCTCAGTTGCAGCATGGATGTGGGGTTAGTAAGATTGCACATCCTTGTTAATATGGCCAAGAAGCTAGTCTTACTAGCATTACTATAGCTCAGGCAGCTAGGCTTGTAAAACAAAATAACTCTCAGGGGCCAGAACATGGAAGTCAGCTCAGTACTGTGCCGGTATATGTTGGAAATATTTAATTTGATTTTTTTTTTAATTTATAGGGGTTTATAGTTAAGATGTTTCCTTGAGTCTCAGAAGAGATTCTGGACTTCTAAACAGGTTTGAGGTAGAAAGACTACAAAGTCTTTTGACATTGGACTAAACTCACTTTGCATTGTGATTTGTCCATGTGTCTGTGGGGGTCAGGAAATGGAATGTAATGGCTTGAAGGAGAATGAAGCCCACAGCCTCAAATATATCAATGCTTGGTTTTACTATATGTATAGACTTAAGAGATTCTAGCATTAGAAGCCCAGATAAATTCTTCTTTTTATAAATGGCTTCTCAGTATGGTATTTAATCCAAGCAATAAAAGGCTAACTAATACACCTGGGTTATTGACGACAGTCTTGGTCCACCTAAATCGTCCTAATTATATAGACTTTGGTCCTACCTTTCTATTTTCTTGGTACTGATGGGTTGCAGAATGAACATGTTCTCATTTGGTTGTTTTGTTTTGTCGCTGTTGTTTTGATGAACATGGATATATCCTTCTAGTTTGAGTTCAGTCTCTCAAAACTAGGCAGAAACTTTCAATGTCTGACTCAAAATACTGATCTATACTGATCTATAAAGCTATTTTAATAAAAATAGTGTGATACTGGCACAAAAACAGATGTATTGATCAGTGGCATCTAGTTAGAGATGAAAACATAATCCCACACATCTATGGACAACTAATTTTTTTGATAAAGAAACCAGAAATGCACAATGGAAAAAAGAAAGGACAGAATCTTCCACTAATGGTGTAGGTCAAACTAGACACCTGCCTGTATTGAGAATGTAGTAGATCAATATTTGTCATCCTGCACAAAATTCAACTACAAATGAATAAAAGACTTTAAGCAAACCTGTTAGAAGAGAAAGTGTAGAATAGCTTTAAACTCATTAGCAGGGGAGAAGTCTTTCTGAACAGTATACCATAAGCACAACACTAAGATCACCAGTTAATAAATGGGACTTCACCAAAATGAAAACCTTCTGCATGGCAAAGGACACTGCCACTCAGACAAAGTGGCATTCTACAGAATGGGACAAGATTTTTAGCAACTACACACCTTATAGAGGGGTATGTATAAAAATAAAATATAAATAACAATAAAACTATATATAAATGAGAAATGAAGGAATGCTTAACATTCTCAGTTACCAAGAAAATGCCAATTAAATCTACTTTGAAATTTCATCTGAAGTCCATTACAATGGCTAGAATCAAATAAAACCAATGGCAGTTCATATAAAGAGAAGATTCATCCATTGCTGGTAAGATTGCAAAGTTCTACGGTCACTACAAAAAATTAGTGTGTCAATTCCTAAGGAAAATGAGAATTGATTTACTTCAACATACAGCTATACCAGACTTGAGCATATATCTACAAATATATGACATCTATATATAGACTTGCTCAGCTATGTTCATTGCTGCTGTATTCATAATAGCCAGATATTGGAAATAACCTATATGCTTCCCAAAAGCATAATGGATGAAGAAACTGTGGTACCTTTAGACAATGAAGTGTTACTGAGCCATTAAAAATAATGGAATTATGAAACTCACAAGTAAATAGATGAAACATGACAAAATAATCCCAAATGAGGTAACCTAGACCCAGAAAGGGCAATATCATATGTATCTATTTATATTAGCTGTTATATAAATGGTAACCAAGATCTAATCTGTAGAACTATAGAGGTTAAGTATAAAATAGGGGAGTAGGGAGACATGGATATATAGAACTCTCTAGGAAAAGAAAATATAATAGAATGTTATTAATGGATTGGCAAGGGGACTAGTACAGGAAGATAAAATGGGGAATATGAAGGGAAAAGGGGGTGTGGGAGGTAATATTTGGAGGAACAGCTAAAATTAAAGGTGATTTGAAGGGTATTATGGAAACATAATACAGTATAACCTTCATAAAACATACATATATGAGGCTGCTCTAATTGAAATTATCAAATAATGGGGGACTGAGTCCCATCTGGATAGCTCTTGTCACCAAATGAAGCTTCTAGTACCAAGATTCAATTCCATCTAATTCAGTTTTTGGCCAAAGGACTCTCATTGGAACCCCCAAACAACCCAGGATGTTTCCAGAATTTCAGGTTCTTCCTATATATAGAAACTTAAATAAGTTCCACAAACTGGTCAAAGGCACCATCACTGAAGACAATGCCTACACAACTCAGGAAACATGGAGAAGTCAAGCTGGTGCTTACGTAGAGCCTCCTCCCCTATATTATAGGGACTTTGGTACAGAAAGTTCCTTTGAACTGCCAAATAAGAAATATATTCCTTGCTCAGCCATCATGAGACAAACTTTTTCCTGCAGCTGATGGAAAGAAATAAACACACATCAAGGCAATATTCAGAGTGAAAGACCTTGAAACACTCAGCTCTAAGTGAGATGTCTCCATCAAATCCTTCCCCTCAGAGTTCAGGGAACCCTTTGGAAAAGAAGGTGCAAAGAGTGTAAGAGCCAGAGGTCATGGAGGACACAAAGGAAACAAGTTCCTTTCAACCTATAAGGTCAAGCTAATATGGACTCATAGAGACTGAGAGAACATTCCCAGGACCTGCACAGGACTTCATCAGGTCCTCTTTGTATATAATCTGTCTTCCATTTTAGTGTTTACGAAATTCCTGAGCATAAGAACAAGTGGATCTCTGATTGTTGTGCCTTCTCTTAAGCGCTGTTCTTTTCTTTTATTCTTTTGGGTTAGTTTTTATATAATCATATTGTATTAAGTAATTCCTGAACTCACAGTGTTATGAGATTAGTGACTCCTGGGAGTTATCTTTTGATCTCAGCACACCTGGTTACATAGATATAAGCACACATGCAAGCTTGCACAAATAAAATTTAATTTTCAAAAGGAAAGTTAAGAAGAAATTTGAAGAATTCTTAAAAAGCAAATACTTAAGTTATTTAGATACAGAAGAGACGTGAGAAAGTCAAGTGGGCAGAAAGGTAATCAAAAGTCATCATAGCATAAAACTGCCCTATCTTAGAGGAGATCATATTTAAATACAAAATGGGCCAAAGATCACAATAGTTCTATCAACCAAATCTACCCTAAGACATCATATAATAAATGCATCCTCTCAACTCTAAAGACAAAGAAGGTTCTCCAAGAAGGATGATAAGAAGATTTCATTTGGCTGCAAATTACAATTACAATGTAGGAACCTCACAGGCCAGGAGAATTTGCCTGACTGAAGGAAACCAGCTTAAAATAACAACAGTGGCAACATTCAAAACAATTACCCAGACATAATGCTGGGAGGTTGGAAGAGGTAACTCTCTGATGGATTTACAAAAGCTATGAGAATTGTTGACTGGACTACTAATGGAAGTTCTTGACCTGAAATAAGCAAGGGTCATGGATATAATTCAGCCTGTAGAGTGCTTTCTTAGCATCAGAGGCCCTGGGTTCATCCCAATGCTGCACAAATTAGTCTCAGTGCCACATGCTTGTAATCATAGAATGTGGTTGTAAAAAAGGTAAATCAGAAGTTCTAGACTGGTCTGGTCCACAAAAGCAAGTTAGAGGACAAAATGAAAGGCAGGAGACACTTTCACAAAAGACAAAATCATCCTGAAGGAAACATACATTGCTAACACCTTAAAAGGCATGACCCTCACTGATAAGAACGACCATGGAGACCAATTAAAAATGCCCTCATATAAATTTGGTGTGAAGTTGTTCACTTCTTTATTATGAGGACTAAAAATCAGAATGACACATTAGTGAAGTCATTAATTCCAAGGGTCATGTCTTTAGCTGCTCTCCTTTAGAAATTTTGTAGTGATGAATAGAAGCATAGTTTTCTAGGAGATTCAACTGCTTTAAAGGGAAAAAAAGATCATTGAATTGTAATTTTTGTAGTTGAGGGATTTGGTTTCTTTTTAAAATCAATAGAAACAAAGTAAAATCATACTTATGATAAGCAATAGCTTTCTCAATGTTCCTGGTCCATCAAATACAAAACATAAAGAATAAGTTCTTCCCTATATCCTGCATGAAAATTATCTCTGTGGGTAGCCTGCAAGTCATTTAGGAAATGCATGCTCCATTAGAAGTGTGGACGAGCTGGTTGCCTTGGATAAGGTGTGATGTTTAAAATGCATTTATGCTTCAATCATTTAGACAGTTACTCAGGCTTTAGAGAGCAGAAAGCAGAGCAGGGACTATTTATCTCCAATTATGCAATATTTTAATTAAATAAGAAGGACCAGAATCTATTTATTTTCATTCTGCTGATGCTCAAATTTTAGTATGCAGAAATCCTTCTTGCTTGTGTCAGAAATTCTTAGGAAAGTGTTTAATATCTATGTGTTGTAAACCTCAAGTGAGTTCCATTCCAAAAAATATTTTATAAATATCTTGCTGTTTTCTGCAAATAAGGATTCAATGCATCTTTCAAACTCACTCTTTATGTAGATTCCAGGTAGAACAGGCAAGGATGATCATTTCCAGATTGCATGTGATAAATGCTGAAGGGCTGAAATCTACTCATGATAAACTGAGTCAAATAAAGTCTCATTTTTCCTTGATTATTTAGAAGCAGGTGATAAAAAATTTCCCTATAAAAATCATTAAAATTTTAATGTAGCACTTTGAAAAATACACTGTTTAGTTCTGTAGTTTCTTATAGTGGTATTATTTCTGAACTAATGTCAATTAGCAATATTTCCAGAATACACTCATAAGTGACTTACATTAAATTCAGTATTTTTACTCAGTTATCCTTTCAATAATTTTAATTGAAATGCTTTTTTCTACAGCAAAATAATATAGGACCCAACAATCATATTGTAAGCAAGTCACACATTATCAAGATGGGAATTTTGTCCACCAAAATAAATATAGATAATAATTAATGAATCTGATTTTGTACTTCCTTATTTGTTGCAAGGGAGAGGGCCTGCTTCTTCCCAGCCTCCCAGCTAGCTTAGCCCCGAAATAACCACACAGAAACTGTGTTCATTAAATCACTGCTTGGCCTATTAGCTCTAACATCTTATTGGCTAACTCTTACACTTTGATTTAGCCCATTTCTATTAATCTATGTATTGCCACATGGCAGTGGCTTACCAGGAAAGATTCAGCATGTCTGATTCTGGTGGCTCCGTGGTACCTCTCTCACTCTGTCTTTCTTTCTCCCAGTACTGAGATCTGTCTTCTCTGCCTACCTAAGTGTTGCCCTATCAACTAGACCGAGGCAGATCTTTATTCATTAACCAATGAAAGCAACACACAAACAGAAGGAACTCATACACTCCTTAGCACATTTTCAACTTTCTTTTCCTAGGTGTACATTTTCATGAAGAGAATAAGAAGAAAAGGAGACGGAAAGGAGAGAGAGCAGAAAGAGAAGGCGAAAAAAAAAAATGAAATAAATATTAAGGACTTCAATTACTTCCAAACCTATCCTTGATGTCATTTTGTAAGTTAATGTGAAGTTGTTGAAAAGACAAAACATCCATGAAAACAGTTTTTCATTTGTTTGTTTGTTTGTTTGTTTGTTTGTTCATTCACACCAAAGCTACTGACTTCTAGATGCCAAGTTCTGAATGAGAAGGTATATGAAACATGGCCTGAAGTGAATCATATGGATTATATAAAGATCTCTGTTGTTTTACATTTATACACTCACAATAATAAGAAGAGATATGTTACCCTTCCATAACAATACCAAAGTTAATATATGTAAATTTCCTCCTTACTTTTCAAATATCTTCAAAATCCATCCATTAATTCAACATGCATATATGAAATATTTACTTTATGAGAGGTGTTGGAGCCAGACTATAGAGACACAAGTGAGACGCAGTCTTCAAAGTAAACAGGACTTAGATATATCAATAAGTTAGTAGGAATATAGTAGCTAAACAAAACTATTAACAAAATATTAATGCTACGTAATGGGGAGTTTAGTGTTAAAGAAAATTAGCAAAAAAGAGTCTCAGTTTAATCTATTTGAGGAAACCCAAGGATATATGTGCACACATTCTCACATATGTGATTCACAGTAGTCAGTCACCTGGCAATGAATATCATTAAAACTAGCAAAGGGGCATTATTGTTGTCTGATCATTATAAGGGAAAATACTTTAATCATAATTAACTTGGTGAATAGATGTTGGAAAGCATGATGAAGATAGTGAGGTGAACGAAACTAAGCACTTTGTACAGTAGATAGGCAAATAGTCTTGCAGTGGATGATACAAAGCACTTTCTGAAATAGCTAGAATAGTCATATTTCTAACAAAGTTAGGCTATTTCTTGTCTCATTCTTTCTGTCTATAGGAACACAGAGTGAAGCCTGCTACAAAGAAAAAGACTTACATTGAGGTAGAACTGTCTGTTTGTATTGTTGCTGTCTTTCCACATGAAATTAAAGTAGTAGTGTTAATGTGAAAATAATAAAGGACAGAATCCAAATTTTGATGGATAAATATGACTCTGTATGTGAACTGCTCTTGCGTTTAAATGATATTCATTTGGTATTTGAGCATAGTTACTGAATAGTTGTTTATCCTATGAAGGTCAGTTATCAAAAATTAACAAATTGGTAATTTAGAAACGTGGTACATTTACAAAGCAGAAAAAAAAAAATAACGACATCTTGAATTTTACAGGAAAATGGATGCAGCTAGAAAACATTATTTTGAGTGAGGTAACCCAGACACAGAAAGACACATGTACTCACTCATAGATAATTTTTAAACATAAAGCAAAGAAAGCCAGCCTACAAGCCACAATCCCAGAGAACTTAGACAACAATGAGGACACTAAGAGAGAAGTACATGAGAAGTCGAAAAAGACAAGATCTCCTGAGTAAATTGGTAGCATGGAGACCTTGGGGAAGGTTTGAAGGGGGCAGGGGAGAGGCAGGGAGGGGAGCAGAGAAAAATGTAGAGCTCAGTAAGGGGTGCACCCACACATTGAGACAATGGGGATGTTCTATCGGGAACTCACCAAGGCCAGCTGGCCTGGGTCTGAAAAAGCCTGGAATAAAACCGGACTCTCTGAACATAGCGGACAATGAGGACTACTGAGAACTCAAGAACAATGGCAATGGGTTTCTGATCCTACTGCACATACTGGCTTTGGAAGAGCCTAGGCAGTTTGGATGCTCAACTTACTAGACCTGGATGGAGGTGGGGGTTCCTTGGACTTCCCACAGGGCAGGGAACCCTGATTGCTCTTTGGGCTGACAAGGGAGGGGGACTTGACTGGGGGAGGGGGAGGGAAATGGGAGGCGGTGGCGGGGAAGAGACAGATTTAATAAATAAATAAAATAAAACCCAAAAAAATCAATAAAAAAGAGAAAACAACAACAAAAAAGAAGAAAAAATAGATAATTTCCCCAAAATATTAAGTGATGATCATTTGTGTAAGGTACAAAAATAAGTGAAAAAATGCTAATGAAATTTGATATTTCAACACATACTTAGAAGAAAACATAGAAATCATTTGCCTCATTTATGGCTTTGGAGTATTTTGATGGAAGTGGCTTGGAAGATGCTATGAGAAAAAATAGCATGTAAGGAAGTAAAACTGTTGAGACATACTGAAAAATATGAAGATAGGTATGTGGTGTGCTGTAGGAACTCCTTCAGCCAGTAACCTTTAAGACACCAGGCCACTTGGATGTGGCCTCTTATATTAGAAATGCCGACCTAAAGCACACTTGCTCTCTCTCTTCCAGCTTCTAGATTTGATTCCTGTTCCCTGTTCGTGCAGAGGGCTGTGATCCGTGAGTCTACCCATAAACAAATAATCTTTTATTACACTCAGTTTTGAGCTAGTGTGGGATTATTTTATAACTTCCATCTTTATCTGGTGCACAACGTAGGCTGAAGATGAATGAGTGCACCAATGTTACAGAAAAACTTTGGGTAACTGTCCAGGCAGCGAGATGTCTGTGTCACTTCTAGAGTTTTAGAAGTTGCTTACAATGCAATTCATGTTAACGTAGGCAATATTATATCCTTCTGGAGTCTTTGATGGAGTTGAAGAATAGATAGTTATAGTTTTGCTTAGTTATGATAAAAGGTAAAGTAGATAAAAATATTATAACTATAATTCTTGCTTGATAATTATGTTGCTGTATGTAATCTTGCTATGTTTAAGTTAAAAACCTTTGTTTTTATTTAGATCGAAAAGGAAAAGTGATGTGGGCTCCCCCTCTGTATGCTACGAATATGTTTTATTGTCATTGGCTTTTAAAGAAGCTGCTTTTAGCCAATGGTTTAACAGAATACAGCCACACAGGAAGAAAAATATAGAAAGAGAGTAGGCAGAGACAGAGAGAAGTCATGTAGCTGCTGCCGAAGACAGATATGCTAAAAACTTGCAAGTAAACCCTGAGCCTTGTGTTAACATATAAAATAATGGAAATAGGTTAATTTAAGCTGTGGTAGCTAGCCAGTAAGAAGCCAGAGCTTATAGGCCAAGCAGTGTTGCAATTAATATAGTTTCTGAGTAGTTATTTCAGGTCTGAGCAGCCCGGAATAAAAGAACAGCCCAAATAGCCTCTGGTAACAGTGGTAGACATAGATACACACATGAGGCCAGTGATTATTTTTAAAAATTAAGGAATAGAATTAAAGTTTTTATAATGGACACTGCAAAGCAATGTTTTTGATGCATATTTAACATGATTGTAAATGAATAAGCACCAACTAAAAAAGACTCAGGGTTTTTCACTGCTTTTTCAGCATATGTTAAGTTTTGATACAAACATCGAACATTAAATTAGTCATTAATAGTCCTGGTCTTGCTCAGAATGCTTGATAAGTTATCTAAGATTGCACCAATCCAAGGACTTGCCTTATGCTAAGTCACACTTACCAAGTAGTCAACAGAGAGTAACAGGGTAAGTGATGTTCAGTCTTAATCGATGCTAATTTGATAATTTCAAGTTGCTTTTATTCTCAGTGTTCAAATTATCACACAATGAATATTATTTTAATTACTCAGCTATGTGTTTCATAAACACATTTCCAAATGTTTTCCGAAGTCCTCTAAATCCTTAAGAAAGTATTAAAGATTATTTTTAAATATAAAATGTCACTATAGAAAATCAGTTCAGATCTATTTGACATATATCTTTGCCACTTACTTTACTTCCATCCATCTTTGTCTTAGGCATAGAAAAATATGTCCACAAATTTTGGAAAAATAAATGTAAATTCACATAAATGAATGGAAAAACCCATAACCAGTGTCAACTGTCAAGTGAATTAGAAGAATAGAATGAGTAATGGCTGAGTATATATAATTCTGCTGATGCTGTGCATTTACAGATACATGTGTGACATTTGTCCCACAAATAGAGACGAGGGAACTTTTTTCAAACACATTAAAGATATCTTGAAGAGTTTGTGAGAAACTTTTCTCCAAATAGGTTATTTGAATATTTATCTTCATATCCTCATAGGGCATCTGTCCCAGAAGGACCCAGTCAGTATGGAACTGGAAATCTTTGATGAAACCACTCTTCAAAAACAAAGAAAATAAAATACAATGAACAGGTGCTTTTCCATAGTTATAAATATAGGTGGCACAAGAATAAATTTGTGTATTTGGAATAAGAAGCAATAGAACTTGTGGAGAAATTACTAGCACATGAGAAGATAAACTTCAAAAAATCATTATTTGACTGTCTAAACCTACCATAATAAGTCAAAATATACTCTTTCTTTAAATTAGTTGAAAAAATTAAAAACCTACTCAGACCTTCAAAGAACAATACTGAACTTCTTATGGGAAAACAAAAACTGAGGATAGCTAAAAACAATCCTGCACAATAAAAGAACTTCTAGAGGTATCACCATTCTGGATTTCAAAAACTTTGCAACAAAGTTATAGTAATTAGACAACATATGGTTTTGACATAAAAACATACAGGTTGAGCAATGAAATTGAATCGAAGACCCAAATGTAAACCCATATACCTCTGAACATCTGAATTTAGATAAAGAAGCCAGAAATATACAATATAAAAAAAGAAAGCATCTTCAATGAATGGTGCTGGTCTATCTAGATATTGCCATATAAAAGCATGAAAATAGATCTGTACCTTCCACCCTGAACAAATAAGTTTAAGTGGATCAAAAACCTCAACATAAAACCAGATACACTAAACCTAACATAAGAGAAAGTGGGGAATAGCTTTAAATGCACTGATGCAGAAGACAATTTCCTGAATAGAACATCATTAGCACAGGCACTAAGGCTGACAATTAACAAATGGGATGTCATGAAACTGAAAAGCTTCTTTCAATCAAAGGACACTTTCAATTGGACAAAGCAGCAGCAACCTACATAACAGGAAAAGATCTCACCAACTCCATATCTGACAGGGGGTTACTATCCAAAACATATAAAGAACTCGAGAAATTAGACATTGAACAATCCAATTAAAAATGTGGTACACACATCATGGAGAGAGATGCTCACCCCTGACACTGCCTGGAGGGTCAGAGCCCAAAGGCAGGATAGCTCAGTCCTAAAACACAGATAAATATGTCTGGGAAAAAAGGCGATGGAATGATTCTGGATGATATTCTGCTGTATTCATAGACTGGAGCCTTGCACAACTGTGACAAGAAAGGCTTCACCAAGCAACTGAAGCAAATAGATGCAGATATCTATCACCAAACACAAACATTAGGATAAGCTCAGGGCATCCTGATGAAGAGGGGAAAGAAGGATGGTAGAAACCGGAGGGATCAAGAACACCACAAGAAAACCACAGTATTAATTAACCTGGGCACATAGAGACTCACAGGGTCTGAACCGATAACCAGAGACCTTGCAAGTGACTGACCTAGGCTCTCTCCATATATGAAACAGTTGTGTAGCTTGATTTTCTTGTGGAACTCCTAACATTGGCAGCAGAGGCTTTTGACTGCTCTGGGGACCCAATCCTCCTACTGGGATTACAGCCACAGTGCATGATGCCTGGGAAAACCAATTTTATCTGAAGTAATAATCTTTCTTCAGGAATTCCTCGGAGGCTTCCCTGCTTCTTTTCTTGTACCTCCATTCTTCCTGATCCTCAGTATGGAAGACAACCTTTCGTGAAATGACAATTAAGTAGCTTTAAAAGTTGTAAATTCATGAAGCATGTCAATGAGAGAAGATATGTTTCTAGAATATTCCTCCAGTATATGGGCTGCCTCTTTCCCTACTATAGTCCTCCATTTCTCCTATATGTTTTCCTTGGGAACAGCTTTGAATGGACCAATTTCCTCCACCAACATTGTCTCCCAGGTATCTGAACAGTAGAGAGCAGTCAGAATTTTATATTCCATTCAGAGTCGTGTCTTTGCTGTGACTCATGTTAGTTTCCTAGTAACAGTTTATAAAGTTCATTTTATTCATATAAAACAATTATTATCCCAAGGGAAATGATTAAAAATCCCATTGGCTTGTCAAAATAAGAGCATTAAGTCACCTCCAATAAAGAGTTTGAAAAAATATATTAAAAACCGTAAATTACATTTTATTATGCTTATATTTGGTTAAGTCATAATTTCATACCAAAATTATAGTAAAGGTATAATTTTTTGTGATGAGCACAATAATGACATTGATATTCTTGGTAATGGAGCTGGGCCCTGATTCTTGGATCAGCAATTGGAAGCACTGAGAGGAAACCAAAAGGAAGCTAAATTTAGGATCTGAGAAAGCTTGCAAGTCTTACTTACTCTGAAGCACAAAGAACATAAATTTAAAATCTAAGGACAGGCTATATATGGTGGTCACAATGGTCACTTCATAATGGAGATTGCTGGATATTTCCTGGCACTCTGAGAGACAATGTACTTTAAAGTAGATTATATTGATTTAGCCTAACACAACTGTTTCCTCTTACCTTGCAATAACTTGGAACAAATCAATGCAATCTGCATTTCAATACATTGTTTTACTGTCTTCTTAATAGACATGGTTTGAAAATTTTGATTAGAGGACAATATGCCCACACCTATGAATAAATGGACTGCACACAGTTATGAAGCCAGAAAACAAAATAAAGCACTTTATTTTTAAATTCACACAAGCAATTGATGCTTGTGTATTTTGGAAACATCATCAATACAGACATGACCTTGCTTACTTTGTGACAGTACCTCAGAAGCCTCCTTGAGAGTGTTCCTATCTCATTGTAAATAGTGTATTCATATCATTTCAATATAGTATAAGATATAAGAAGTGTTGCCAGTAAAAGTGTAACAAATTCAACATAGCCATCATGCTCTCATTCTCTTCAAAAGAAGAGTTGCTAAAGCAACTTCAGTGTTCATGAATGCCAAATACAATTATGGAAAATATAGTAAAATCTTGAAAGCTAAGATTTTTGTGAAAGTTTTGGGCCACCTCTATTCCACAGTTAATTGTTCTATGGTATTATAAGTAGTGGTAGGTGGTCTAAAAGCAATGGCCGGGGGTGTTGATGCTTCTCCTGCATTGTTTGTCAAGTCTCATTATTGTAGATCTAACCAATCATAGGACATTGATAGAAATATAAGTAAATCAAGAATGATACTTGTTACAATCAATCAATGTAGAGACATGCATGCACATGGATTAAGGCCAAAGAAATTAGTTTGTAATGCTCTAATTAAATGTAGATCAGTAAGCAACACACTTGAGAACCTTAGTTTAATCTGTCAGATGCCAGATGAAGATTTACATACTGAGTACCACAGTCTGTAACTTAATCCCATTCCTAGGGATTTTGCTAGGTTTTGCTGACCAGATAGAGGACCCAAATCTGTAAATCCAATTTCAGTGACAGAGATTGTCTCAAAACAAGTAGAAAATGATTGACAAAGACACATTCGGTATTGATCTCTAGTCTCCACTAGCATGTACACATAAGCACATACAAATGAATGCATCAAATATTGTGCATGCAACACACACAGATACACACACACACCATAATGTGGCATGAAATTTTTGTTAAATGCTTGATACATTAAACATAGAAATAATATAATGAAGATTATGTATGTATCATATATGTGTGTACATCACAGAGACTTTATAGTCCTTAATAGCAATAAAGTATGTAGTTACTAAGAAGAAATGAAGATATTTAACAAGCCTTTAAGGTATACTTGATTCAGGAATCATGAAGGCATAAAATTTAACTATACCACAATTAGTTCTTTCATCTACTTTATTTTTTTGTTTTGTTTTGTTTTGTTTTTTGTAGGGTTTCTCCATGTAATAGTGTAACAGTCCTGGCTGTTCTGGAACTCACTTTGTAGACCATGCTAACCTCAAGCTCCTAGAGATCTTCCTATGTCTGCCTCTCAAGTGTTGAGATTAAAATATGCCACCTCTACATTTTTACACATACTCGATTGTATTTATCTATGGTAGTTTGAAAATATTTATGTCCATAATCTAGGATATTTGAATACTAGGTTACTAGCTGTTGGTGAAAGTTGGTGATTTTAAGTGGAGCAGCCTTGCAGGAGAAAACAAATCACTGGTGGCTAGCTTTGACAGTAATATGCCCTGCCTAGGTCTGGTTTGTGCTCTTTGTCTCATGCCTGTAGAGATGTGATGTCTAATCTTCCTATTACAGGCATTAGGGCTACTGCTTGAGACTCAAAAGCATTTCTTTATTCATTAACCAATACAAGCAACACAGAGACAGAAGGACCTCCCACACCACATGACTATGTGGCAACCTTATTCAGAGTTTACTTAAATCCATGTTCACAGTAGACAGAATAGACGGTAGATGCTTAACACATGCCTTCAAACCCAGAACTCCAAAGACAGAAACAGGCAGACTTCTGTGGTTCAAGCCTAGTCTGATCTACATAGGGAGTTCCAAGCCAGACAGCCAGGGTTATATCAAGAGACTCTCATAGTAGCAACAGACTCTCATAGAAGCAATAGCAATAATGATCATAATAACGTAAATATAAAATCTTGCCACTTCATGATTTGAAGGCCAAAGAACCTTATATTTTTATCCAGTACGACTAAGTAAAAATATGGTTTTAAACAGAAGAGTTGTTCTGGAATGCAATAATTATCTAAGAATGGGAAGATAATTATTAAAGACCAACTTAGGTCAAAGGGAAAGTACATTGTAAATTTGTGTATGCTAAAATTAAGAAAATTTGACACAAAAGAGACACATTCATGTTAACAAGGTAGTAATTAACTTGGAGATAGTTTGTGAATATGAAAGGTTATAATTTAAGTAAAATAAGCAAAACTGTTTTGGGTACTGGAAAGATGGTCTGGTGTTTAAGAGGAGTTGCTCGTTCTCTGTGTTCTATTCCTAGTACCCCCAAAGTAGATTGCAACTGTCTGTTAATCCAGTCTTGGAGATTTGACCCCCATTTTATGACCTTGTGGACAGTAGGCATGGACATGACACACAGAGGCAAAATATTGACGTGTATAAAAAAATAAATCTAAAAATATTATAGAAAAACAATTCAATAAATGAAGGAGTAGTGATACCACAAACACCCTAAGGTTATGAACATTAAGTGTAAGTACTGAAAACGTATCTTACAGAGTGTTGTTTTGATGTATACATGCGGACATTATTTTTAATATTGAGTAAAAAAATAAGAAAAAATGTAATTTGGAAAATCTGCAGTGTTATTATCACTCTTCACAAAGCACTGAGGTGCCTAATGAAGTGTTGTAACATAAGAACAAGGCTTTTGGTAGACTAAGATGACTCTAAATTGTAATAAATATATGACATATATTCATTAACTAGGTAATGGGGACAATATGGGCATGCATGGGAAAAAAATTGTTTGAACTTTTCATAGAGCACCCAATGACACAGGACATGTGCTTTTCTTAAACATACATGATATGGATAGAAAACAAGAAGGTATGATTGAAGCTTAAAAACTGTCTTCACAGGGTCAAAGAGATGGCTCAACCATTATGAACACTTGCCTGAGTTCCGTTCCCACCACCCATGTCTAATAGCTTATATCCTCCTGTAATTCCAGCTCCAATGGACGTGCAGCCCTCTTCCAGCCTCTGTAGTTGCCTGAATTCTTACATATGCTCATTCAAAAGCATACATATATTTAATTATAATTAATAAAAATAAATCCAAAATATAATTGTTCATGAACTTGGTGGATGATGAAATCTGCTGATGCACAAATACACACAAACACACACACAATATAATGTAAAGTACCACAGTACCTGTAAATACATCTCCATGAACATATACATATTCTGAGGAAAGGTGTTCACTGAACATAGTCAATCAAATATAGAATACTTTCTGCGTCAGAGTTCTAGGGAAGAGAAAATTAGGTTTTTCTTTTTCCCTCTAAATGAGAGATGGACTCTTTTTGGCCTATGGGTTCATGGTTCTGTGTTGAAGGAGGGGCACAGGATTTTGTCCCACTGGGGAGGTCCTAGACAGTGGGGCATTCTGCCATATGGCTGTTCACTCACCTCTTACTCCCCTGGAAAATGTCACCTGATTATTCTCTAGTTATTTCAAGTTGTTTCTTTGCAGATTTCTCTGGTGGACTGAAAATGCCCTGGTACCTAGGGGAACTCTTTCTTTGCTTCCAATAGGCCATCTTAAAAGGAAGACATTAAGCAATGATCATAATACGAACTAAAGACTCCACACTCATAGCACCTGTTCGGTGCGGCCTCACCACTGTTTTTTTCCACCTGTTTCCCTTGTACTTAACCACGATTTAGTTCATACAACCTATGCTTGAATGTTCATTCACATGATCTGCTTCAGATATCAGCGCTAAAGAAAACGTATTAACCGGCTTCGGATATATTTTCCGTTACAGAAAGGAGATTTACCATTCACTCGCTACCAGTGTTAAGAAATTTTATTTACCCTACAAATTCCCATATTATTTAAATAAATGCCTTGCTTTGTAATTGGCTTGTTGATAACAGATGCTTTAAGTTTTACTTCTATGCAACACTAAAATTAGTATTACGCATGAACTTATGTATTTCCATTTAATTTACTGGCAATCATGTGACTTTGATTTTTGAAAAACTAGTAGTCCAAGAACTCCAGTTCTGTGTCAGAAAGCTTGCTAAATTTTGTCCTTAGGCATTATCACTTCTCTATTGATTCCTTAACTATTTTGCTGTTTGAATACTTTTATTCCTCATCTGAGGCAAATTTAGAAGGGAGAAAATGTTTCCCTTTCTTCTTGCTGCAGTATAATAGAAATTATTGTTTACCTAGAAAGCATTTGGCATAGTTTCCCTGGAACCCCTCCATCACAGAGCTTCTCGTGAATCCAGATCCCAACCACCTCAAAAGGGCTACAGACCCTCAGTGTGGTAAATCACTCCCGCAGTCAAGTGTGCTGGTGTGGACTGGCTGAGAACCAATTTATATCTGTCAAGTGTAAACCATCCTTGAGAGTGACAGCTTTAGGCATTAGGACACTTTTGTCACTGTTTTTTGAGGCATCGTTAGGGGCAGGAGGTAACTTCAGGAGATTACCTTCTTGATTTCATTCTAACAAGCACATTGGGGGAAACCATCTACTTCCGCCTCTGGACACTGCTGCATCTGGATGCAAGAAGCGAAATTGATGCTGTCATTAAATGACTAGAATGAGATCTTGCCCTAGGTTAAAGCATACATGGTGATAAGACAACAAAATACAGAGAGCCACAGCACAGCCATGTCCAGTTCTCCATGTTGTTGAAACTTTTTACTATGTGATTCAACTACTGTTAAGCTAAGCAGCATTGATGCTCACTGCTTGCAACCTAAACCACTTAAAATGAGCATGTATCAATGATGTGGAACATTAATAATACAGATCTTTTTCAATGAAGTTTGTTGATATTTGAAGTTGGAGATGGAAGAAAGAGGATATTGTCCTTTGATCTTGCTCTGTATCTTTGAGAAGTAAAAGATAGGGAAAAAATACAAACAGGAAGTTTAGTTACAGCTTCCAAAATGTGAGAGCAATATTATCTATCAGAAATAGTGTGATACTAGAAATGTTTCCCATTCTTTGTTCTCCCTATAAATGAAGTCAATAGCTTCAAGTCCCTACTCTGCTTTTCTAGAATGGGAAGAAACAACTCTTCTGACCTGTGACCCTAAAGTGGCTCTATTACACTGTCACTGCTATCACTTTCAACAAGTGAAAGACACGACAACATGATCAAAGAGACAAGAAGAGAAGGAGGCTGTCAAAAGCGGTGATAGGGATCTTAACAGGACACTTTTTTTTCCCTCAAGACTTTGTCCTAACAATGAAGGAAAAGATTAGTAAGGAAGAGATGATTGACATCTGGGGATATGCCACTATTATGTGCTTTACATAGCCACAAAGGTGCCACCTCTTCAATTTATCCTCCTAAGTGGTTCTTATCACTGAGGGCTGCCTGATGTATTGCATGTCAGGGAATAGAGTGTCTTACCTTTCTGTTCTTTAACGTCACTGGGGAGAAAAGCATAAGCAAACATATCCTTGCCCCCGCCAGCACACTGATGGTAGAGCAAACACATGTTTATACCAAGCCTAGCTTGTTGAGTTAATGAATTGATCAGAATTTCTTACAGGAGTGTGGAGGGTAGGTGATTTACAGTATTATGATGATTCAGCAAGACATAACATTTACAGCACATCCCAGGCTCGGAATGCAGCACTCTTACACAGAGCTGTGGAACACACAAAGTTATTCTGAAAGATTCATTTTCCCCCAACACTTTGATTCCCAAATGTATTAAATAATATAGTTTTTGTGTGATTATTTTGGGTCTAAGCTAGCCAGGTGGCCAGGAAACAAACAAGTGGCTCCTCCCCCAACACAGCCTCTTCTTACATTTATTTCCTCCAACCCCATCATACAGACACTGAAGCAGTGGGAAGAATGTCCATGGTAGTGAATTACAAAAGCAAACACTACTTAATAGGCTTTTAAAAACTGATGTATAGAGTGAATCCTTAGAAACTAATTTATGCATTAACAATAATAATTTATTGCATTAAGTCTACACAACAAAAATAAAATTTTTAGAGTAGCTTCAAAGAAAGAAAATCTGAGTGCACAAATAAACAATAAGTATTGATGTATACTAATGGTTTAAGCGTTAGTATGCTTTTCAATGTGCAAAGGCGTCCTTCTGCACACACAAGGTGCAAATGTGTAGCAAATCTACTGCAAAGGCCTGGTCTAAATGTCTCAGGAAGGTATTTCTTGAGACGAGAAAGAAACGTTAAATGAGACTTAATCTTAGTTGTTTTAATTTACTAAATAAAGATAAGGCTGATTGCATTATAATTTTAGAATATTAAAAGTAAGTGAAATCAAATCTATAATACAAAGAGTCAACAAAATTATTTGAAAATGAGTGGTGCCTATTATTCTAAAATAAATTAGCTATTCATTTTCTGCAAATTTGGAAAGATCAAGGCTGTCAAATATTTGCAGTTATGTGCATTTAATTTTGGCAAATAAACCCATATAGCCCCTCCTTTCCCTGCCTACGCTTCAATATTCGTGAATAAAGAGAGGAGCTCCCACAGCTCTGCCAACACCTAACATGCAGCACATTGTTAAGCTTACTGTTAACAGCATACTAACAACAATGACTACTATTCATTGTTACAAGAATTTTTTGCATTCATATGCTTCATCTTACTTACTAAAATCAAATTACCATCATTTCCCAAATAAGGAGACTAAGGCATGTGAACTAAATAGATCTACCAAGACAGCACAGCTGGTGAGAACGAGGTGGAGATTAAATTCAATCACTGTAATTTATAATGTATGAAATACATAAAGTAAAAGGGTTCTTGACTTTCTGTGACCAGATTTTGGACGAGTCCCTATAACTTGGCATATTGTCTTGTATCATTTTAAGAAAGGGGCAAACAAAAATTTCCCCAACTCCAAAATCTTTACTCCTCTGTTACATCACATCTGCCTTGGTAGGGAAGGATCTTTCTGATTGTCTAACAGTTGTATCTGTCTCCTTATACCGTATTAGCATCTTTAGATCTATTTGGGTCTATTATGTGGAGAGATGTGAGTCAATTTCAGAACTGTAGAGAGACCCCGCCTTTTGGGGCGGGACAGCCTCGGGCGAATGTTTTTACTAATGAATTGGAACGCGAGACTGGAGCGCTTCCTGTTTCCGGTTTACTGTGGATCGCTGAACTCCGGGTGTGTGAGTGTGCTTTTATATTAAAATTGTCTTCTTGTACCCACTGGCCTGGATTAATTAAATTCGCCTTCACAGAACCTTCAGTATTTTAGAAGTAGGTATTAGCTACAGTGTATCTGTCAGCCAGATGTACTTGCTCATCCACCATCTATGAATGTTAACACAAACAGACCTTGAAGTCTAATTGAATTAATGTAATTAAATGGCAGAAAGATTCATTTCAGTTGCTGCATCCGTTTTCTGCAGTGTAGCTCACTTACCCTTCTGCCCCTCTAACATCTACTTGCAATTCCCATACATTTTTCTCTGTTACAAAAAAAAAAACCCTTTGAAAATGAGCTTTTAAAACTAATGCGAATATATCATTAAAATCGAAATCTTACAGAATGTAATTTCGCTGTCATGAGAAGATGCTGCACTCTTCACCAACTTGCAAATTTCTTTTTGAACAACATGCACTTCAAGGATACAACATACTCAACAAATGAAAAGGCCAAGAATATGCACAAAAAGCAGAGGCAGCATTAACATATAGATTAACCCCATCAAAGGGTGATGTTTGATGGGGTATTCAATGTGATTCGTATATCAGCAGCTAAAGAGCTGAGCTCCACTTCAGAAAAGCCTCTAATTCCACAGTCTGCCTTGTTCCTGACATGAAAAGTGGACTGTGAATGCTGGAGGCGTGGGTGCCAGTTACCAGGACAAATGAGATGCTCATGGGAACTAAGAGATTACACTGTTCTGCTAGACGTAATTAAATGGCAGAAAAATTCATTCCAGTAATTCTAAAACCAAAGCATAAGGATTTACTTTCATTGTAATTATTTCTCCTTTTGATTTTTACCTCCTACTAAATATGAAATTTTATTTTATTTTTTATTGTTTGAATACATTCAAAGTAGAATCTAGTGATCACAAATTCATAATCACAGTAATAAAATTTGTATGTTGTATTAATGAAACTAAGCTACAGTTTGCAAATTCTATCGTCGTTAAAAAGCAATCTTAAATATAATTTTATTTTTAATAATTACCATTTCTTTTCTATTTCAAAACTGAAGTGTGTTTATACAATAAAATACAAGTAAAAATAAATTTATTTGCATATTGTCCATTCAAATTTTGTTCGCACAGATACACACATGCTATTTATAGAGTGTCTTAGAAAAGACTTTATAACTTCCACATTAAACCAGTATTCTCCATCTGTGGGTAATGATGAATGGCCCTTTCACAGGTGTTGCCTAACACCATTACAAAACACAAATGTCTGCATTATGACTCTAACAATAGTAAAATTACTATTTAATAGTAAAATAGATATGAAGTAGCACTGAAAATAATTTTGTGGTCAGTGGTCACCACAACACAAGGAACTGTATTAAAGTGTTGCAGCATTAGAAAGGTTGAGAACCACTTCTTTAAATGATGTTTAATTTCCTTTACAGGGATAGGAAACCTCGCTTTCATCCTGTATCGTCCATATCTCCTACTTTTATCAGAGTAAGAATCAAGCAAGAGAAATGATGAGTATAATCTTCATAGTTAAACAAGATCTTTCCCAGAACTCGCCATCTCACTCTGTAACTCTCTGTCCCGCATTCTTTCAAAAAAATACAATAATAAAGATAGGACCATGAATACATCAATAAGACAATAAGTACATTTCTCTTGCAAGTGTGACTGAATGAGTGCTCCATATCATCCTCTGTTTAGGAGAATCAGATGCTACCCAACGCTACTCATTCTCAATGTACGCGAGGCAGAATTTAAAATGATGCTTTTCAACCACTTGCCCTCAGTGTGTGGACATCTCCTCTACCTGCTTTCTTTTCCTACCCCTGAAGAATGTAATTTCTGTTTCTTATTTAATTTTTATTTAATTTCAGGAAGCATTGTTAATAAATAACTGCTTTTCTTTGTCGGTTCCGCATTCTAGTATGTACAGTATTTATATTTCTATTTATTAATGAGATCATGGCTGTTTATATAGAGACTAAAGATGCAACAAAACAGGAGGATAAAGGAGATAACCTAGCAGAAATCAAAACTATGAAAACACTTTTCTAGAGCTATGAAAGCGATAATCTGATATCATGTCACTGTTTTGGTGTGTGTGCATGTGTGCCCATGTATGTGTGTGCAGCGTGCAGTTACACAGGTGCATGAATAGTGTGGGGACAGCATATGTGAGGAGAACAGAGAACAACCCCAGTTGTTATTTATCATTTGATGAGATGAAGCCTTTCTGTGGCCTCGAATTTAATAAACAGGGTGAGAGCAGGCTACCAAGGAGGACCCAGGGATCTGCTTGTTTCATCCTCTCCATCACAAAAATAGCAGCCACCACCAAGCCCAGCTCCGTTCTGAAAAACTGACCTCAGGTTCTCAAGCTGATAAGATAAGCACTTTTCCCACTGAAGAATTTGACCAGCCCCTGCCTCTAGCTCAAAAACTTAGAATTTTGAACAGAGAAGTTGCCTGTGCATATCTCCTTCTGTGACATGGCATCCACCTTTTGTAGATCAGTTTGAGGACTGGCTGCTTTGTCCAGAGACACTCTGCTGGCTAAGAAGGAACATCCCCAAAATTCAGTGAGCCAAACTCTTTCCCACGGTGATGACATGATCTGGGCAGCTTTAGGCTGAATCATTGAGATGTAGAAGCAAATTTATCTCTGAATCATGATTTTTTACCAAATGGGATATTCTGCTTTTACACATACAACAATTCCCTAAAACACATTCTGCAAACACACAATCTAATTTCCACTGAATCCAGTGTAGTTTTGAAACAATAAGTCAGAAACAGTATGTGGTGCCAATGAATATTTCAATGGTGGAGAGTACCAGTTGCTCTTCCAGAGGACCAGAGGTTTGTTCACAGAACCTACATCAGGCAATTTACAACAACTTCTTCCTTTTTT
>NC_022009.1:97178321-97179290 GCF_000317375.1 Microtus ochrogaster | reverse complement strand
CTCTGTAGACCAGGCTGGTCTCGAACTCACAGAGATCCGCCTGCCTCTGCCACCCAAGTGCTGGGATTAAAGGCGTGCGCCACCATCGCCTGACAATTTACAACATCTTCTAGCTCCAACTGCAGGGGATTGATTGTAATCTTCTGTACACTCTGGTAGCTGCATTATATTCACACCCATATACGCACACATGTACACACTCACATATGCAAACTCATAAAGAAAAATAAATAATAAGAGAGTAAAAATTTTATTCACAGATACTTTCAGACCTATTTACATATTGCTTAAAATCAAAGCCAGAATAAAACTGATGAATCAATTATTTCATTCAAAGTAAAACCACTCCATTTATGACTTCATCCTACATTGATTTATTGTACATAATTGAGCCCTGAAATAATTATTTTGTGTCATGTCTTATATTATTAGTTATCTTGCAAAATACTAATTTGTTTAAGGCAAAAAACAACAACAAAACTACTTTATTTTTACCTACCCTTTGAACATATTAAATCATTGTCGAAAATGATTTTAAAAAGTATCATTCAATTGAATTTTAACTCAAAGCTTACAGATCACTATGTTACCCAATGATGTCTATAAGTTATAAAACTCTCTCTGTAGCAACCTCAAACATCTACATTTTGAGGTATATTGAAAATATTTCTATACACAATAGCCATGAATCCACAAAGGATTTGTGAACACATATGGAAACTACTGATTTGGAAATTTTCTCTGGATCTCAAATATTTCTCAAAAATAGGCCTACGCCTTGGTCAAATTACAGTGTGTGTTTAAATTTTTACTTTTGGCTCAGTTATTTTAAAAGTGTATCATATTGAACTAATCCTGTGTTTCCTTCTTTCTCTCTCTCTTTTTTTAGAAAATGTCTGTAGGATCCATTGACTGCTTTTTAATTTTAAATTTACAGAAATGTTGAAAGACTTTTTTTTTTTTTTTTTT
>NC_022009.1:97158731-97178221 GCF_000317375.1 Microtus ochrogaster | reverse complement strand
TTCGAGACAGGGTTTCTCTGTGGCTTTGGAGCCTGTCCTGGAACTAGCTCTGTAGACTTTTAAATAAAATACAATCTTTATGTCTGTACTCTAGACTCATTGTCAGCATTTTCTCATTAACTCCCCATGTCTGTGAAGTGTGCAGACTCATGGATGTCCAGATTAGGCTAATACGAAGCACACACTGTCTTTGAAGATAATCACATTTTCCATTTGAATAAAGAATTACATAAACGTTTTACATTTCCTAATATTGAACCACATGTGAGTTAAATTTCTAGAATAAACCTCATTTGATTATTATTTAGAAATTTTCCTGATAAGTCTGTTTTCTATAGATTTAGAAAATCTTCAGTTGTGGGCAGACAATTCTTAAGTCTTATGATATGCCATCTTCACTAACACGTTCTAAAAGCAAAGTATTTCCTGTTACAAGGAACCAAGTATCCTTTTTTCTCAATCTTTTATATACAAAGTTGACTGTTTAAACTATTTTTACTTTGGTCAAATTTTGTTCATATTTATGATACCAAAATATCAATTTTACTATAAAATCAATTTGCATATGGATAAATATGCCAGATATAGAATATCGACCTTAACCTTTCTAATGTCATTGTTTAATTTTTCTATTTAATTTCTATAAATTTAAACTCTTTTCACTCCAAAAATATAGCTCTTTATATATGACATTAAAACTTTCAAAATTACTGTGCATGATATTTTGGTAATTTTTTTTTATTTTTCACAGCATTATTAATTTCTGATGGTAAACTTGGTTGACAAAGACTTTGTAGGTTTCTATTTCATTTATGCTTGCTAACTTCTCACTACAAATTTTATTTGAGAATTATTCCAGTCACTTTTCTTGATTTACTAGTACTAATGAGTCTTACAGATAATTCAGTGCTATGGACTCTCAAATTTCAAATTATACATTTCGATTCCAAGTGTTACAATGACCAATATTATCATAAATACTGCAAGTCTGATTAATATTAGCATTTAACTCATAAGGATATAAGCATCTAAACCTGTATAAAAACTGGTTTCTTTTTATTCTTGGTAATATGATATTAACAACCTGTGTTATGATATGTGTATTATGACCAGAATATCATTAGTGATATATCTGTAATTCCTAGACATTTTTCTTTTTCCTGGGCTTAACATTTCTTCAGTATTCTAGAATATCCCAAGCTGATAATACATTCTTTATAACCATCTTAGAAAAATTAATATGTGATCTTGAGATTTACCTTGTAATTGTCTTTAATTTTTAAATTTAGTGTTAAAGTCTCATAATACTGTGTTTTGGCCACTTCCTTTGATTTCATAGGCTCTGTGGTAAGTGGGAAATTTCTGTGTTATTAAAGTCATAAATACTGAAAATTATTTTGCTTTCACTGAAGTTATGGCTTGAGTATTTTAAAATCTCCAATTTTCTAAGAATAGCAGTTTATCCCCAATTGTGCCTCCAGTGGTATCTAGCCCAACATGCATGCTGTCTTATAATTTGTGTCTTTAATTGTTTACTTCTCCATGCCTATGTGACTTAGATTTCCTACTCATATCATTTTCTGTGTGGCTCTTGCTTTGCGTAGAGCAGACTTTTGCCTTGAGCAGCTATGCTCAAGTGTGAATCTTCTGTTCATTGAATGAAATCGTATTATTCATACTATAGCTCTGTCTAGTCTCAAATTGATACTGATTTCATTAATATACGTTGTTTCTAGTTCTCAATTTATAAGGAAATATTTACTGTGGCTACTTTTGTTCACTTTTAGAATATATTAAGTTTCTTTTATATTCTAATTATACTTTTATAACTTTTACAACTTTTATAGTTTTCTTCCTTAAAAATCAATTTCTCTTATTGTTATTGCAGTTTTAAATCTAGCTTTATTTTCAACTGTGGGGAACCAATGATCTGATTCCCTTAAACTTACCCATCTATGATTCTTTTTTTTTAATTATGTATTTGCTTTTTTGTATCAGTATGTGGAATGCACTTAAATATATGCATTTTCACAGATGTGCATGTGTGTGTGTGTGTGTGTGTGTGTGTGTGCAGGTGTTCATGTACTTATATGCACAGACTTGTAAAGGCCCAAGGGAGACAAAGCATGTCTTTCTTGATTACATATTATCATGTTTATTGAGGGAGGGCCTCTTGTTGAAAGAGGAGCTCACCAATTCTGGCTAAATATGACAGGCATCTTGTCTTATGGATCGCTGTTTCTGTCTCTCTCTTGCACTGACATTAAAGAGGGCAGTCTTGCATGCTGTGCAGTATTTCTCCCTATGTAAATGCAAGGAGTTTGACGTATACTGTATCTTTAAATTCTGCCATTTAAGTTAATTGATTTTGAGTTGCATTATTTTACCTATTTAATAATCTACCTCTCAGATTGTTGTTTAGATAGCAATCATTTAGAAATTCACAAATGTAAAAAAAAATGTCTTGAAAAATAACGTTCTGAAAGACCAGTTCCATCAACTTCAAATTATAAAGTATCGTCATTACAACTTTATATAACAGGAATCACGCCTCTTGTACTTTTGCTTCTTCTTCCAATTTTCAGTATGATAGTGAGAGACTACACTACATAATTAAATAATAAATATTACATTATGCTTATTGTCTAACTAGTGCTAACACTTCCATAGTCCCACATCAAAAGAAGATAATTAGCACAATATTCAGTGAGTAAGTTTAATTTAATAAGGATATCCTACCAGTAATAACACTACTTAACCAAATATAATATTCACAGACAATAAAATATTCTGAAATCAAAAGACTCACGAAGAACGAAACAGAGAGAAAGTTTCTATAGTAGTCCAACAATGATTTAGGCAATAAAGTTGTGGACAAAATTAAAATGTTTATTCATCCAACCTCAGGAAGATTGTAAGGTAATGGACTGTGTCATACATGAGTGTTGAATACAGAGCTCATGGGATCTTTATAGACAATATAGCCAAATGCCAGGACTGAAGTGGTTGATAAAGGAACGAGAGATTTCCAATGACAGTGACATCGGTAGAAATGACATTAATCATTCCATCCTGGCTAAAAAGCAAAGCTAAATGAGATGCATCAATTGTGACTCATGCAAACAGAAAGTAATAGCAATGGAACCCTCCAGAGATATTTCCTGAGAAAATAAAACATGACAGAAAGAATGATATTAACAAGTGCAACTCACTAAACTGCTGTGATTTCTGGAGTTACAGGAATATAGTTCTGAGGTTACTTCCAAATGAGTAATTCAGAGGCAGCTACACACCCGAAATCCGACCTCAGTATGGGTGACAATTCACAAGAGCTGAACAAAGAACAAAGGTTCTTGTAAAATAATTTAGAGAAGCACAGGTTGACCAGTTGTTTTTTGCATCATCTTCTCCAATTTTTTCCTCCAAGTTTTTCAGAACAATGAATTATATTCTAAAGTTATATTTTTTTTTTCTTACCATGTTGGTCGCTTCAAAGGCTTTAGGAAGCATTATGGGAGAGTTAAGTGAGAGCAGGTCAGTTGTACCCACAGTGGTAGTTCTGAGATGCCTATGTTTCTCCTTGCCAGATTCGCTCTTTCCTTCTTTCACTTATTAATTGCATAAAAGCAGGATCTGGATTTTGATTACCTCCAAGCATTCGGAACCAGGTCAAGCAGCTTCCTACTAAAGGAGAGAAGGTGAGGCATAGTAGATCACTGCCAGGATTCCCTTTAAGGAAATATTATAACCCCAACCTCTTCTACTCTCTTTTAGTATAAAACCATCTGTAATGTAAGCAGCTTATATCTGCTAGAAGTTCTCCAACATACCACTACAGTTTCTCAAACAAACAATAGAGATGAACAATCATAGAAGACTCTAGAACCATGAGCCAATATGTCTTTCTTCCTTACAATTTTTTTTCTGTTATTGTGAAAGTCAAGACCCAGAAAATCTCCAATATAACTTCTAGAATCATACATACTTGAAGTATTTGAAGGAATTGAGGAAGGGGAAGATATGATTAAAAATATTGAAATTTAAAATTTGTTTTAAATAATAAAACAAAATATAACAAAAATTCATGCAAAGCGTTTTGTAATATCCATGCACCTCATCAACTATTCCCAGATAAGCCCTCTTTTCTATTCAACCAACTTTGTGGTTTCCTTTCCTTTTTTTTCTCAAGATCAATTTGTACTGCCCAACTATTCTGTGGTGTCTGGGTCCACTTGAACACAGTTGATATAACAGGGACTACAGTATTAGAGCAGGTTTTTTGTCACAGCCAAAGACAGTTAACACAGAAGATTCAATATATATTATGTTTGTTTTTGTAAAAATTGATATCCTATAAGAAGATTATCTTCATGCAATATGAATAAAAATTTTAGCCTCTATTTTGGGGTGGTGTTCTTTCACATATCTGAGATGCTTTGTCTGTTTTATTTGGGTGCAGTAGAGAATAGGTACCAGATTTGGATGGCACAAACCCTTATGATTGCAATGGTTCCAAAGTTAACAGTGGCTTTCAAACTATAAAATCATATCATTAGCATAGATAGATAACTTCATCTGTCCTTTTATAATAGCTGTTCCAGTTATTTATTTTCTTTACCTTATTAGAACTTCTCAAAAACTTCCTAATGGTGATGATGGTAAAGGACATTACTGTTTTAACTTAATTATGCTAGTGTCTCTCTAAAACTGATATTTGCAATTCAATTTTATTAAGTATTTCTTATGATATTTAAATAACATACCATTTGTTCTTGTTTTATTTGGATCTCTTATTAGACATGACATTTGAATTTCATTAAATGCCTATTTCTTTTCAACTGATGTAATTATACATTTTGCTGGCTTCACAAAATTAATTGACAAAATTGCCATCTTTCTCATATCTTCATTGGTGTACAGCATGGTATGTAATGTTTTGAAATAAGGTAGGATATATTTAACTTTGAACCTGTCAAATTATTATTTTTAATTTTTGACAAGTTAGTCACTCCTGTTATCGTTGCAATTATAATGCTGTTTTGAACTTCTTAAGGACATTTTGGAAATTTTGTTTCATTAAAAAGTCTTTATTCAAACTTGAAAATATAATAGCTAATATTGGATAGATGTCATTTCTTTCATAATTTTTGATGTTGTCTCTATTTGATCTTACCCCTCTTTCTCTTTTGTGAGTTCGTTTCTTCTTTTGCATTATTAAATGGTTGAAGGTTTATCTACTTTACTTACTGAATTAAAAGGCACAGGTTTACACACTTTTTCTTTATTTTATCTTTGATATTTCTATTTTAAGTTGCAGGATTTTCCACAAAACATTTGTCTATGAGTTCCTCCTTCATCATTCTTAAATGAAAATAATAAATAAGAGGAGATAATTCTTGAAACAACTTTGGAGACAAAATAAAAACTCATATTGTTATTTCATTTTTCTTTTCTTCCTAGACATATGGAATTTAATACAATTTTAACTATAGATGGAATTGCAAATATTTCTTAACCCTGCACCACAGTGCTCCAAAAGGTAGGAGTAAGACAAAAATCTACATTAACATGATACAACAAAATGAACATACCAATGAAGGTCATGGGCTAAGTTGACAGTTAATCATTGTGTTGCTAGAGTAAAACAAGTCATGCTCACAGCCTAGACTAAAACATTCTGTAGGCAAACAACTCCCTGGGTGGAATCCAATGTTTTCTCTTTAAGGGACCTGGAACTTAGTTGGTTAGTTAGACTCTTGTTTGAGGCAAGAAACTTCTCTATTCCTGGAGTACAAGGTCTGGATATTAGCCACACCTGTTGACAATAACCTTGAGAGAGCAGAACTCTCTGACCTAAATCTATATAAACCTTGTTTGAAATAGAAACACAATAACCTTGAAGGAACTTGAAGTAAGTTCCAATTCTCTGACCTTTTGTCAACATGGAAACAGGCTCACATTTTTGGGCCTCCACAGTTACTTCAGACAGGCTTTGACCTCACCACAGGGCTCTGACCTCCCTTTTCCTCAAGCATTTACTTTGGAAAACTTGTAATTGTAAATTCTTGTTTTGCCCCCTTGTGATGTAAATTTCTCAGGCTTCTATCAGTTTCACAGTTCAGAAAAAAAAAATTTAAAGTGGTTTAAAAGCCATAATAAAATAGGGTCACCAATGAAAAGGATGTACAGGAGACTCTGTGCAAGTTGATGTCTCAGCACTCAAAGTATCAATGCCAATCTTTAGCTGCCTGGTCACTGACTTCTCTAAAAACAACCTTCAGAATGGTTCCCAGTATTGTAAAAATTTTCTGTTTAGTTGAAACAAAATTGAGTTCGCCCTCACTCCTATTACGTTAGACAAAAAAAAATCTCTTTTGTTTGTTTAATTTCACTTAGATCATTTTCTCTGTTTAGAACAATCAAGATAGTGTCTCAAAATGAAAAAAAAAAGCACACATACAGAAAAGATAACAAAAAACTAAATGGAACTCATAATTTTAAGAGTTGGAATCAGTCTAATTGTGGGTATATACCAATTGTTTATGAAGGAGTAGACAACCAGTAACTGCCATCTTCAAAGTATACAGGTGTCTTGAAGAGGAACATTCATGTCTCATGTGTCTGGTAGGGAAGAATACACACACACACACACAGAGAGAGAGAGAGAGAGAGAGAGAGAGAGAGAGAGAGAGAGAGAGAGAGAGATATCTGGGGGCATTTACTTGTCAGTTTTATGCCAACTTGACATAAGTTAATGTCATCTTTGTGGAAAGTGCTACCATAAGATCAGACTATAGACAGTCTTGTAGGGCATTCTTGTAATTAGTAATGATGAGGGAGGGCTCAACTGACAATGGATGGGGCCATCCCTAGGTTCATGTACTGGATTCTATAAGAAAGCACGCTGAGCAAGCCTTTAGGGGCAAGCGAGTAAGCAGAAATGCTTCATGACCTCTGCTCATCTTCTGCACCCAGGTTTCTCTGCCTAGTTTTGGTTCTTGTCTTCCTTATCTTCCCTCAGAGGACTGTGACTCAAGACAGAGAAGCCAAATAAAACTTTTTAGTCCCAAGTTACTTTTGGTCTTGGTGTCTCATCAGAATAACCCATTATTCTGGGTAGTGGTGGTACACGCTTTTAATCCCAGCACTCAGTAGGCAGAGGTAGATCACTGTGAATTTGAGGCCAGCCTGGTCTATAAGAGATGTTCCAGGACAGGCTCCAAAGCTACCGAGAAACCCTGTCTTGAAAAACAACAATAAAAACAAAAACAAAGCAAAACAAAACAAAAGAATAATGGTAACCCTAACTAAGACAGGGCACTATATAATGTCATTGTATTTATATTTACTCTGAATGCAGGCTACAAGTGGAATTGAAAGGATTCAAGTTTGGGGAATGTGAGGAAGAAACATTAGAGGCTGGAGAATTAGCATAATCTCCAAGAAGATAATATATGACTGGTTGGAGAAATGTCCATTTGCATTGATGCTAGTGAACGACAAGCTCAAGTAAAATTAGAAGTAGAATCAGTACTTGGCAAATGTACTAATTTGGGGTATTAACTAAATGGTCCAGACACAAAAATCGTGTACATATACCTTGAGCTTGTTTTAGCATATTTTACAAGATTAAGTGTTCCTGTTAGAAAATGTCTTGACCCTCTTGATATTGTGTTCTAGATGTTCTAGTACTGTGGTCTAAAATGCTGTGTGCATTCTGGACAGCACCATTTATTAGGCAAACTTCTCATCATTGCAATGCATGTGCCTGATAACTGTTCGCTGACATGGGAGACTGAGAAATTGAGATTCTGACCATCCAAAGTTAAATTTGAATTTCAGGTAGACCGCAGACTGTGAAACTTTAGGTAAGCAGCTTAATCTCTTTCATGCCAAAGGCTTTTTTTCTCCCCTCTATATTA
Organism: Microtus ochrogaster; assembly: GCF_000317375.1. NCBI lineage: Eukaryota > Metazoa > Chordata > Mammalia > Rodentia > Cricetidae > Microtus > Microtus ochrogaster. The sequence continues at coordinate 97,170,299 of NC_022009.1, read as the reverse complement.
TATCATTTCCTTTTTCTATGTCTCAAGAGTTTCCTTTCTGTTAATATGTGCTCTGGGCATTAAGAAAAAAAAAAAGATGTGCACTTAGAAAATTTGACCTGGCAGCTTAAGTAATTTGCCCAAGGTCACTGAGTGAATCAGTGGTAGATATAAGTGTAAGAAGCTATAATTCCTCCTCTTGTTTCCTGCCTAAACCATTAGATAGCTCCATCTGTTTTGATTCCATCATTAATATGAAGTCATATTTCTGTTTCTTAATAGAAATGAACTGACCCACTGGCTAAAAGTAGAAGGTGAAAAAGAATTCCCATAGCTTTAAATGTAGTATTATTCCTCACAAATAAAACTTTGAAGACACCGTTATAAAGAAAATTTTAAAGTATTGTATGATACTGATCTTTATCATTATAATAAAAGAAGAAACAAAGTCCTCATAAACATGAGTATTTAATGAACCTTTTGTGCTAAACATGAAGTTAAGGTTTTGATATTTTGATAACATGTCACGGTGACATTTTTAAGCAAGGAAGCATTCATTAATGCCTGCCTACATTACAAATAACAGTACATTTACTTGATCCAATTAATGTTTCCACAAAACACAATGATACATTGATGAATACAGATCACTTTTTTAAAAGTATTAACCAGCATATTATACAACAAATGAATGGAATAACCTCTATAATGTCACTGTTCATTATTAGTTCAGTTAATAAAATATGTGTCATAAAAACCATTTGGTAATTCACTTCTCTTGGTGTTATCAAATGCTTTAAATATAATACATTCCAATATCAAGTGTTAACTTTTCATATCTGTGATGACTACTTTCCATGACTAGGCAGAAAGAGTTCCTGTTCAATTTAGGATTTTAGACAAAGGTGTTTGCTCTGTGGTTACAGACATATAACTAGTTCATGCGGATCGGGAGATGGCTCCATTGTAAAAGTGCTTACAATGTGTGCCCGTGAAACCAGGTTTTATTCTCTGAAGTCACATCGAAAGTTAGACAGGGCGTCTTGTGCTTTTAATGCCAGCACAGGTGAGACAGAAAGAGACAGACCTTCTCATTAGCCAGTCAGCCTATGTAACTTCGTGAGTCATGGACTTAGTGAGAGATACCGTCTAAACTATAATGTGGAGAGCAACTGAGGGAAGCCTCACATTACCTTTTCACTTCCTCATGCATGAACAATTGCATGTGCATGTACGCACACACAAACACACACCTTGTACAAGGATTTGCATTATTAATATATTCTATCAATCTAATATATACATATTTCATGTCTGACTAGTTTTTCTTTAACATAAATAATTCTGGTAAAAATTATATTTTAGGTCATTAAAACTATTTAGTTTTATTTCAAATTCTACACCATTATTTTTTCTGCTAGTTTCCTTTGAATAATATATGAATATCAGTGTCAGATGAGTGCAAACTTTCAAAGGAACAGAACACAAGGATTTGTGTTATTCCATCAGATTGGAGTTTAAAATAGGCAGACAGAATCATACTAGATTTGCATATACAAATCTAAAGGAGATTCAGTCATATGAGGTCTGAGAATGATATTTAGCTGGTATCAAAAGACTTCCTTGTAAAGAAATTTCACTGGGTTTAGTAAGATGCCAACAGAAAATAGACCATCTATGTTGGGTTCCACTGTGCCATATGTTTCTGTGGGTATATTGATATTATAATTACATCCTTCTCCTCTTCTGGGAAGCTAAATATCTGCTGGATTAGATTCAAGAGGGACTGCAAGGAATGGGATAGCTAGAGTTCAGAGCTCATTATAATATGTCCTCCTAAGAACAGATTCAAGACCACAGGCCTTGTTATTACTCTAATGTGTTTCTGGCATCTCTTGACATAGGGACAGGAGAAAAATAGCAGAACTAATTTCCTATGACACTATGGACAAATAGTTTGAAGGGAAGAAAATATTCACAGCAATATTTTATTATTTTTTGTTTATTTTTCTAAATAATAAACCAAAAAGTTATCAAAATATTCAGGGGAAGATTCATTCTTATTGTGAACATATGAATTGAGGTACTATCCTTTTTATTGTTATAGAATCAACATCATAGACCCTTTTTTATGCTTAAAAGTAGATTTTATGTATGTGCTGCTGATTACTCACTAAAGAGAGCCTACCCATGAAACACAATATTTTTTTTTTATTACACATGCTGTTGGAAAGCACAGTGTGACTATGTCTCTTTGGATCTGGAAGTCTAGAACTCATTTTGCATAACTAACTTAGAAATTTACTTGAACATATTTAAAAGTTCAAAGTAAATTTGAAATGAAATCTCAACCTTGAGCATGTAAGTTTTTCCTCAAGATGTCCTCTAACATAGTTCTAAAGTATTCATATATAAAAGGTATTTATCTATAGTGTATGTATGCATTGTGGTGTTGAAATAAGAGCGGCGGAGCTGCGTCCCAGGCACCCGGCCGCCTGCATGGCTAGCTTTATACCCGAAATAATTACACGGAAACTGTATTCTTTTAAACACTGCCTGGCCCCATTAGTTCCAGCCTCTTATTGGCTAGCTCTTACATATTAATCTAACCCATTTCTATTAATCTGTGTAGCCCACAAGCTGGCTTACCAGGAATGATCTTAACCTGCATCTGCCTGGAGCAGGAGAATCATGGCGACTCACTGACTCAGCTTTCTTTCTCCCAGCATTCTGTTCTGTTTACTCCGCCTACCTAAGGGTTGGCCTATCAAGGGGCCTAGGCAGTTTCTTTATTAATAAGAAATCACTCCCACATCATTGTGGAAGCAAATAATTCCTAAAAACCGATGCTTAATAATCAGGGGGAAACATGCAAGTTTTTTTTTGCATACAGTTTTTCAAGTGAAAAACAGACCTTAAAGCAGAATATAAGAGTTATAATACTTGGTTACCCAAGGGTCATGAATAGTCTTTAATACTGTTAGATATTGTGTTTGTTCCAATAATTCTTTGGTCTTTATAATCCTGACATCTATAAGAAAAAGATGGCTTAGCCTGGGCTTGAAATAATACACAAATGGTAGATGTGAGCAATAGTTCTGGAAGATGAACAACAATGATGACTTGACCAAGACAGGGAAAGAACTTAGGAAATGACAACAGGGTTGAAGGTTGTTCTCTCAGTCTATTAAAAAAGAATCCTGAGTGATACGACCTGACAATCTCGGTGTTTAACATATTAAGCAAGTGATTATGATACACTGCAGACACTGCACAGAACTCTCTGTGCATGCCATTACAGGCTGTTTCACATGCTGAACAATCAATATAATGGCTTTCACTAAAAAAAAGTTTGAAATTCATAAGTCAATTTCCTGTGAATTCTAGCATCATTCTTGATGAGAATCTATACCTCTTTAGTGAAGGAATTCAACAAATACCTATATTCTGCATATGTTTTAACCACAGGATAATAAAAGTAAACAAAAGAGACAGCTTTCTTGTTTTCTTGGAATGTATATTTTCTTGGTTAGAGGAATGGAAATAATCAGAGAACACATTTTTGATAGAGCTTGGGCAGCAATCTGAGGAAGCAGCAGTAAAAAGAAAGAAAATCCAAACACACTAAACAAACAAGAAAAGTTGGTAATCCTGAAAAAGTCATCAGGCACCTGTCTCATCCTGCCAACTACCACTCTCCATTGATGTTCAATCGTACTCCAACTTCAAGGAGTACAGTGAACACTTAAGGAAATAAAAACTGAATGATAACTATAAGAAATGTTGAATAATTTACAAAGATTAGAAAAAACAACAAATTGCATGGGCTATTATTGCTCTTCTACTACACGTCATATTTTTTGAGATTTTGAGTCAATAAGCATCTTTAAATTTCATTTTTGTCATTAGAAAAACAAAAAGAAAATCCAGAGGTGCTGAATTTTGGTGCCCAACTTGTTAAAAAAATCCAGGCCTTTAAGGTAATGAAGCCCTAAGCAGAGTGGGCAACGAAGATGGTGGAAACACTCAGAAAAACCAGACTGAGTATTAAAGGCATCACTACACTGCCACATTTACCAAGACCTAGTTTCCTACCCAGAAAACAAGTGCTCCCTGTCACTGAGGCCAGTCAATTATACTCTGCTTCTCTACCTTTGTTACATAGCATAAATCACAAATTATTTCATCTTGCTTTTCCACAATGCAAGGCCTCCCTTTTTCTTGGACCTTTTCAGAGTTAACATTTCTTTGTACAGTGGGACTGGATCTTCTGCCTTCAGACTCAACCCTTTGCTTGCTACATTTTGATAAATCTCTTGGGTGAATAGTGACTCAGATTAGCTCTTGTTTATCTCACACCCTTCTCCTATCTTTGCCAAAGCACAGGAATTTTATAATTCGTTGTCACACCAAAAGGTAGAGTGACAAAAGACAAGAATAATTTTCTGTCGCTTGAATTGTCTTATAATTACCTGTCACCTAAAACATCAGAGCAGACGATGTACAGCAGTCTTAAACTTATATATGTATTTGTTTCTGTGTGTATACTCTCCTTCATATATATATATATATATATATACATATATACATTTATACATATATGTGTACCAGTTTCTGTGTTTCTTTTAAGTACTATTAAAAATACTGAAGATTTTGTTTGGTAGGTGGGTTACAACAGAGTAAGAAAATCACTGACATAGATTTGAAATGCCAGCTAATAATACTCTTAATCTTTGAGTTGATGAAGACAAGTTATCTATTAAATTAATGTATCCAAATAATTTAAATGATGTTTGAAAGGATGCCAATTTATATCAGAGGTGGTCCATGTGAGTGAAAGATAGTCCAAGTAATTTGTCTCATGATCTTTCACATTCTTCCTCTCCACACTCAATCTTTAACCTAGGAACTTGATTTTGCAGTTTGGATGGTACTACCTAAAACAGGATGCTAGATAAATTTTCTATTTTCAATATGGTTTGTTATCCTTTGGCAATATGAGCACGGGACATATAGCACTATCTCAACTCTTTATTTAAACACAGTGTTATCCCAGGCTTTATTGCCCCCCACTGCTATTGAAAGTAGCAACATCTGGCATGTTTTCTGAAGCTCACAAAGCAAATTCTTTATTAATTTCCCTACCTTGTCTATAACTTTTTTCTCTTGTTCTACTTGGTAAATAACAGAAAAAGACTGGCTTAAAAAATTGTCTTTAATGTCAAAAGCCCTAAGCTTCGATTCATTGGAGTTTTGTTTTTGATATGCAAAAACAGGCTTTCCGAGTTCTGAAACCTTTGTCCCTGAAAATAATTTGTCCTTGTAAATCAAAACCTTGTTTTCCAAGAACATTTAAATACTTAGAAGTGTGTTATTTGACTATATTCTTGGTGGTTAAATTTCCCATTTGAGATAATAATCTAACAACACCATACCTTAAGGTTTTGTAACGCCCATATGCTGAAGATCACAAAGAAACATATTTTTGTGCACATGCATTTATTTTTCATGGGTGTATGTGTGTTTGTATGGTGAATCCGTGTACGCATATATACGCATGATGTGAGCGTGCATTCCAGTTAAAAAAAATGGAGTACAGGGGGTCAATGTAAGCTGTCTCTCTTTATTGTTTCCCCATATCATTTTTTGAGACTGAACCTAAAGTCTTCGACTTCATCTATTGGCAGGCCAGTGAACTCCCAGGATCTGCTTGTCTCCATAGTCAGTCAGCAGTGAGGTAACAGGGACACAGTTCTATACCTTCTGGTCACCCTTAACAGCCTGAATCATTTGCTTATAGTTTTATGAACCTTGAATTAGGCTAAACTGGAATACATGATTGCCCAATGAGGAAAATAATTTCAATACTATCCAGTTTATAAAAAAGAGCTGCATGTTTTGTTAGTGATACTTTAATACAAGCTTAAAAGCTAGGATTAGGAGAAAGAGGGGTGCTGAGAAGAAAGTAGGATGTCCCTGAAAGCAGCTGTGTAGGATTTTCAAAAAAGAACCACAGTAAGTCAGACTACCCCTCTGTAGCTACTATCTCTTCTATGGATTATTGAAGCACATTGTTTTGGGACTTGAGTAGAGTTTGAAATCACTCCCTTATCACTAGTTGGTTCCTGAGGGGGTATTTTATTGATCACCTGGAGGATATAGTGTAGTAGAGTATTTAACTTAAACGGTTTTGTTTAATGTTCTCAAGTGATATCTGGGGAAAGTAGTAAGTTGCTAGTCAAGGTTATTTATGCCAACTTTAGGCCTAGGCCATTGCTACTTTATCATAGATTATCTCCATACTAATTCTATGCCAGAAGCCTTTATTGTAATTGTATAATGCTTGCTTCTCGGTAGGTAGAAGGGCTTTACTCAGCCCTTGGATGAGGGTCTGCTTTCCATACCGTGTTCTCTAATCACCATGTCTTCTTAGTCTGCGTCACTGCCAGTGCTGGAGTTACGGCATCAGCTGTCACACCTCGCTTACTTGTGGCCTCAGTGTTCTAAACACAGCAGAGGTTCTCATATTTGTGGAGCAAACCTTGTAAGTGAAGAGCTATTCCACCTGGGGCTCTTTTATTTCTCTCACATATGAGATTAAGATCAAGTGAAATGATTAGTAAGAAAGAGTAGTTTACATAAAAGGAATCATGCAATAATTTCTCAACAGGGTCCACAGCCATCATTGAGGAAGGGTTTGGTTTTTATTTATTTATTTTTTTTAGAAAGGATATTCTCTGACGCTGGAAAAGAATAAGGTTTTGTTTTCTGCTCGTTCACTAGGTGAAATACTTGTTTTCTGCTGTGATATTAAAACCAGTGCTCTTAGGCTTGGAAGAAGCATCAGAATATAAAATACTCGCTATGTAAGCAGCATGGAGACATAAACTCAGATTCCCTGTACCCACTAACATGCCACGAGGAGGTAGCAGGTTATTTGTAATCTAAGCACGAGGTAACCAGAGACGGACAGCCAGCTGACTAGCTACCCAGACCAAAATGCTGAGCTCTGGGATCAAGTGAGAGACCACATCCCAATGTATAAGTTAAAAAGCAACCAAAGGGAGCCTTTAGATGTCAACCTCTGACTTCACCATGGGAGTACACATAGGCATAGGCAATGACATCTGTATGTACCCACAAACTCTGGAAAATGCATGCACACATGCAATCACCTAGATTTACAAGCACAAAAATGCATTGTTTTAACAGTCTCACTCCTAAAAAAAAGAAAAAAAAAAACCTAGTGCTGGAATTTAGAATGCAGCTAATACATAGAACTCTATCAATGAGAGTGATTCAGAGTGCTGAGGCACGAGACAGAAGCCAAGACATGTAACTTCACCATTAACAGGGAAAACAGGATGCCTGAATTTGTAGAATCTAGAAGGATACTCCTGTTCTGTGTGGGAGACATTTGATGAAGTTGTGGCAAGTTAAAGGCTGTACTTTGACCCATTGTAGAAAAAAAGAAAAGCTAAGACCTCCTGACTTGAAATTTATTTCTCTCACAGGAAAGTGAGAGAAATTTGCCTAGTTTTTAATGAAAGAAAGAAAAGCATATAAAAAGCACCATGGGGGATATCCAGAATAAACACAACAGCAGCAGAAATCAAAGATTGAAAATTTTTTGTATTATTACTCCAAAGCCATAGCGAGGAGAATTGGGCTTCAGTACCAGAGTCTACTACATGGGTATTTTAGTTGTTAATCACTTTCTTAGATAGATGTCCTTCTAATTTCAATTATTAAGTTTTCACTTTCAGTCATTTTTTTGTAGTTTGTGTAAAATTTTGCAACTTTCAGCTAATATTATGCATCGATATTTAAGTAGAGGAATCCTGTATCGCTCTAATTAAATATTTTTCTCACCTAGAAGAAGGTGAATCAGTTAATTAGCAACTCTTATCTAAAGTAGGTTTTAGCCTCTCCTGTCCTCCAGAAAGCATCAGGTACTGAATGAATTTGCAAAATAATAATACAGCATATATAGAAGATAAATACATTAAAATAATTTAATGTGACCCACTTAAAAGTGTTAAAAAAAACTTTACTACAAAATCCTACTTCAGAAAATCCACTTTAAAATTGGAATATGGCACAAACCTTGTCTGATAACAGTCCATGGGCAGGGTGAGCACGGGGTGCGTTCCTCCTTCCATCCAGAGCTGCGTATTTTCAGTGTCTTTTTATGATAAGCTTTGAATAGACTTCACTCCTTCTTGAACCCTTGACCTCATATTCTCTAAGTGGATAAAGTATTAGCACATCAATATTTTATTGAAATCCTATAAGAAGCAACACATGCATTACATTTCTGGGATGAGAAAGAGGCCATCTGAGTAACAGGAATTAGCATCCTATTGGGTATGAGAAGACATTTGGTGCTCTGGGTCATTCTGCATATATCAGAATTTATTCAGTAATAGTATGGTGGAAGAATGTGGCAAGGAGATCAATAAATAAAGCACTCTGTTCTGGCTGGAGGAGAACCAAATAAGATTCCATCAATCCTAATGAAGTGTGCTCTTCTAATATATCTTATTTGGCTTCAAAAACCAACACCTGAAATGTTAATATAAAGCACAGTAGAAGCTAGAAGGCATGAGATGACTGACCTCCCTGGGAATGGCTTTGCATATCAGAGACTGAAGATGAGAAAGATTATACTTGTTTAAGCCAAAAGCTTTGTCATGGTTACAAGCTAACTAAGTATTATGAAGGTACAATAAATACACATCCCTTCCTAGGAAATATTTTTCAGCTTTTCAGAAATGAATACTTATTTCTTCTGACATAAAATGCCTTCCTAGGAAGCGTGTGTGCCAAAACCTTTCAGTTTCTACAAAGGATTTTTTGGAAATTCTGTGCAAAGACAATAAGTTGTGAGAAAACAAAAATTGGCTTTGAATGCTAAAGTTATGTTTATATAAAACAATGGATTTGAGAACACTTGACAATAAAAGATAATTTTCACATTCTAAACATGATAAAGCTTGTATGTACCAGACAAAATAGAGACTAATTTGATATGGTTAAGGCATGTACTTTCTCTTTGGCTTCTTAATCTTCATTTTGCAGAACTGGTAGAACACTCTGTAATAAAATATGCAGATCTGTAAGTTTTCGTCTTGGATGCTCCCTTTGAACTTTGAGGGTGTCTTGTCACACAGGAATAACTAGCGTACCAATAGAGTTGTGTCAGGAAAATAGAGACAGATGTATCTGAACTGGGGTCTAGAGAAGGTACTACAATAGGATTGTGAGTTGTGCTACAGAGAGTGGAAGATGCAGGAACAACAGAGATAACTAGTGGCCCTGTGAATGATAAGCAAGATATCATGAAAAGAAACTTGCTATCCTAAAAAAGTCTGATGATTCTAATCAAGTGATCTAACCCTTGAACATTAACTTAAACCATGTGCGCAAGAACCCACGTGAAGAGGTGATGACTTTAGTGATAGACTTCACCCTCAAGTCCTTCAAGGTCTCCCAAAAGCTCATGTCAACCCAGTAAGTTATAATGAATTAAAGATATAAGTGAGGAAGAAGGAGGTGTATAGAAACTGCCTTGTTCAACTTGTAATGGATAACAAAAACTTGAATGACGTATAAAATACTTGGTATTTGTTTGTTAATTCAGTTAGAGTTGAGTGGGGTGTACCAGAGCACATATATGGAAGAAGGAGAACAATTTGGGACCCTCAGTTCTTTTCTTCCAACATATAGATACCAGGAAATTACCAGACTTGGAAGTAAGTACTTATGCTTTCTGAGTGATCTCAGTTGACCCAAATGTAAATGAGCTTCGATTACAAATTACTGAATAAATTTTTCTCTTTTGGCATCTTACTTGAACCCATCACCCCACAACAAAAACCTACCAAAAGTAGTTATAGAAAATAGAAGAAAATCATGTTTTGTTCATGTCTAATGTTTTAAAGACAGTATGACCAAGGCAAGTTTGATACAAGAAAGTATTTAATTAGCGGTTTGTTTATAGCTTCAGAGGTCTAGAGCATCATCGTCATGGTGGGGGCATGACAACAGACAGGTATGGTGGAGAATGAGCTGAGAGCTACAGTCTCACCTATAGTCAAGAGACAGGGAGTGTGTGTGGGTAAGTGTGGTGGTATTGGCTTGTGAAACCTCAGAATCCACCACCTGTGACTCATCTCCTCTGATAAGGCCACATCTACTCCAGTAAATCACATGCCCTAATCCTTACAACATAATGTCATGACCTGGTAACTGCTCACTCAAATATATAGCCTTATAGGGTGATTTATCAATGTCTGTCATAGGTTCATATGCTTAATTGCTTGGTTCCCAGGTGGTGGAACTGTTTAGGAATGATTAAGGAGGTGTGGTTTCAGTAGAGGAGCTATGCTTCTGGGGATAGGATTTTAGGTTGTAAAAGATGTGCACCATTTTAAAACCCTCTCACTCTGTTTGTTTCTGTTTAGTGGTTAGGATTCCAGATGTGAACTCTCAGCCACCCCTCTAGTGACACGCATGCCTACTGTTATGTTCTCTCATGATGGTCATGAACTCCAATCCTATAAAATTATTGACTCCAAACAACCATTCTTATATCAACTGTTGGTCATGGAGCCTTTTCACAGCAATAAATAATAAGTAAAACACCTTAGAGGTTGGATGGTCAAAATTCCATTGGTACTTGGATTTTAAGTCCTTATGAATTGATAGTGGATTCTCTGGTAGGGTGTGAAATCACATTCTGAAATGGATTATATATGCAGGTATTTTATTATGGTCTCTTTTAGGATTAACATGTATGAAACTGAAGAAAATGAACAAAGTTACCAAGAGGAAGAAGCTAAGCTGTTTGACTTCTCAAAGGAAGTATCAACGGGCAGTAGGGCATTTTGTTTTTCAGGTGAGTTTCTAGGAAAAAGTGTGTCTTGAACACTGAGTTTGTTTTAGGGAAAGACAATTATGCCATGGTTAGAGTCTTTTTCTGACTAAAATACACTTCTTTTACTCTAGAAGAGGATCACGGATCCACCTCTTAAACAAAATAGTCTACTTGACACAAACTGTCCCCCACCATGGTCTCTATGTGTCTAAATGAATCCTCAGCTGTATTGGTTTGTCTGCCATGTGGACTATGGAAGCCATGTTCATATGTAGAAACACAAGCTCCTGGATTGCATATATGTTTTTCATTCATTACATCATGTTTTTTTTTTTTCATACAGACATTGTACCGTGGGTTACCTAATAACATCAGTATGGGTTCTTGTTGATGAGCAAAGTTATCTGACTTTCTGAGCTTTTCAGAACACTTTCTAAGGAAGGTTCTCTGTGTCTGGATACTAGCCATCCTAAATCTTTAATATAATTCTTTTCTGCTCTCTGAAAGGCCAGAGATAATAGTCATCATTGTTGTTAAATCCATGCCCTTTGGCACTTCTCTTTCTATACAATATAGTTTACTGGTATATCACACAAAGTTCTGCCCAAGAAGATACTTGTCTTCTCTCTCTCAAGACTTTTTTTTTTTTTTTGGTTTTTTGAGACAGGGTTTCTCTGTGGTTTTTTGGAGCCTGTCCTGGAACTAGCTCT
>NC_022009.1:97155593-97158603 GCF_000317375.1 Microtus ochrogaster | reverse complement strand
CCACCACCGCCCGGCGAGACTTCTCTTGAGATGAAATGTTATGTACTCAATGTCAATGTGAATGTATCCTGCCTATAAGCCAGTCCGAAACATTTTCTTCCACTGCTGTGAACCATAAGATATCTATTTACACTCCAGATATTGATGTCATATGAAGAGCAATGAAAGAGAGTGAATGACTAGAGCAGCTATTTGTGTATCTCACTGACGGCTTCCTGGTCATGTTGTGAGTGCTGTTGCTGTTTTCTACATTGGTCTTAAATTCACTCTGAAGAGAGAGAATCCAGCTTAGCTCCTCTTGATCAGAGGGAAGAAAGTAACTTATGTCAATTAGGTGAGTCACAAAGGACAGGCAAAGCCAGACTGTATCAAAGTAAAACAAAATTATTATTTAAGGATCCAAGAGAAGAGCCTGCAAATGTTATGCAAGAAGAGAAAAAGAGAGTGACAGATGGGAGAACTTATAAGATTGTACCCTTTCCTGGTCTGTGCTTATACCCAAGTTTTTACTTCATATTTTAATAAAAAATAAAACTTCAATGTATATGTCCACCATCCATTGGTTTTCTATATTCTTTAATATTTGTGAAGGTGAGGTACAAACTACAATAATAGGACCGGAGTTTTGATCAAACAATCAGTTTTAAGGTAAAACAGAAGATACCCATATGCTTTAATCAAATGCTGCCAATTGAAGTTCCTGGAAAGAAGCCACACATCCAGGAAGCATTCCACAGAGCTGATAGACTGAGCAGAACCTCAGTGACTGGGGTGTGTGGTTGATTCAGAACTGAACTATTTTGAGCTATCTTGGCCCTTAAATAACCATCCATTGACCATTTCTCTGTATGACCAAACAATTGTGTGACTATTATGCAAACTGTTTTGGAATCTGAGAACAAAATACAGACTTCCACCCACCCAGAACTTAAGAATGTCAACAGTGGCTTCTGAAATGTCTAGCAGAACTTTCCCCAGTTTCCTCTAATCTACCTCCTTGAAACCTCCACTAAGGTATTTGAATATCATTTTGGTTTATGACTTCCTTTATTCTGTTGGCCAAAAGTTGCATGAAACTGTTATCATGTCGGATCATGGCATGCAAGGTGACCTGAATCTGTGCTCTTGGCCATGGCCACTTATAATTCCCTCCAGAGTAAAGAGCCTCCTATCCTCTTTAAAGTGAGAGCTGTACTTTTGTGTCAACCCCAACAAACTTCAGAGACAGAGTTGCTCAAACATTGAGAGTTAAAATGTGGTTTTTAGAAATTTAGAGTTTATTGACGGTGCTAATAACTAAGTGGTAATTCGTGGTGAGAGCAGGACGTGGGAAGGATAAGAATGAGTAAAGGCTAAACTAAAAGAAAAGGCATGGAAGATGCCGAATAATAACCGAATACTGTGGAATAAGTGTAGAAAATAAAGGGCAGTCCCAAGGGCCTATGAGGGGAGAGAAAAGCTGAGGCAAACAATTAAGATGAACTAGGAAGTACCACAGTGTCAGTATTTCTTCTTGCAAAGGCACGCTTTTCCCTCTCCCTAAGCTGCCTTTTGAAGCTGGCTCAGCAGGAGTGAAGAGGCTACTAATCCTCTAATTCAAAACAGTTAGATCAGAATGGCTTCCCTGCTGAGAGGCGCTTCTCTGTCAGACTCAGCTTCAGATAAGAGTTCCCCAGTTCAGAGCTTTGGGGTGTCTCCCTTGGTACCCTGCTGCTGCAGACTTCCCAGTACTATGCTGGTACTTGACTAAGTGCACAGGTTTTAGTACCAAAACTGTGAGGTGTTTGGAAGAGCAAGATCTGACTTATGCTACCATTAGTTGCTGTATGCTCTCTTCCATACTTTGACCCAATAATTAACTAATTACTAATAATTAATATTTCTAATTAATATCTCACAGCCCCTGTCTGAGAATGTTTGCACCTGTTTGCCAGGATGTGTTCTTGTTAATCTCGCTCTTTTGGGCACTATTATTGTTGCTTACACAGGCTGCGGTCCTTCAGGACACTAAATCTGTCTTGATTGGACAATGGCCATAGTTTGGGCTACATCCCTGGGCTCCCATAGCCTACTTTTTTGCAAAGTCAAACAACGTAATACTGGCCACCGGTCTTGCTTCTGATGTCACTGTGTTACTGCATTCTGCTGTATGCCATAGTTTTCTCTTTCTCCAGCCCATTGCTTCAGTTCAAGGAACCAAATGGATTGAGGGCCAGGGCCAAGAAGGGAGCATTCTCTCCTAGGCACAGTCTTTAGGTCCTCGTTGTTAATGCAAAATTTTGATTCACTCAGAATGGTGAGTCTGATTCTCCAGTATTGCTGGAGGCTTCTGTCCAGGGTGAGTTTCCTAATTCTCATCTGGACTTACTTGATTTTCCTTATTTCTTTTCTGTTTCTCATACTTCCCCAAACCCTTCCACTCTCACTGTTCATTTCTCATGCTTTCCTGGTCTTTCTATCTTCATAACACACTCTGCTGAAGTAACCAGACTAGATGAGGTTGCAGGGAAAAGGGAAAGTACACACACCTATCCCTTCCTGTCATTCAGATTCCAAAACAGTTTAGCTGTTGTCACAGTAACCTGCCTCACTCCTCTATCCAGTGCCTCTGTAACTCCTGTCACGCAATCTAAAGTCACATATGCCCTATTGCAATGGTCATGTGTGAACTATGCTTCCTTTTAGTACATTAAGTCCTGCATGCTTCCTCTTAGCACAAAGATGGATCTCCACCATTGGAAACCTGGATGAGTAGAGAACTCCTTTGCTTAGACTACCCTAAAACTCTAATTCAGACCTTATTGTGTAGTCACATTTACTGAATAAATAAGGCATTTTACCTCAAAGGTGTAATCCATCTCTACAAGATCAATCATCATTTGATTCTTTTATCCTGTTTCTTGCTGTTCTTATCCTATCCTCTTCTTCCCTCTCCTATTTCCTCTTACCCCCTCCTGCCCCCTCCTGTCCCCTCCTGCCCCCTCCTGTCCTTTCCTGCCCCCTCCTGTCC
>NC_022009.1:97138158-97154552 GCF_000317375.1 Microtus ochrogaster | reverse complement strand
CCCCTGCTCTCTCTTGTCCTCTTTTGTTTCTTTTACTCTTCTCTCCTTTCCTTCCCCCCCTCATTACCTCTCACCCTGTTTTCTCCAACTCCCTCCTTCCCACTTCTCTTTGTCCCCTCTCTGTTCTGCCTCAGTTTACCCCTCCTATTCTTACTTTCTCTCCCTTAATCTACAAAAGTCTAATTTTATTTATGCAAATTGATGGGTTTCTTTGATTTACTTTCTCTTATATTAAGAGAGGATCCCACTGTGTAGCTCACAGTCACTGTGAAACTCTCAACTCAGCCTCTCAAAGGCTGGATTTTCAGATGAGTCCTACCACCCTGACTGGTCTCCTTCATGGGAGTGCACAGAGGCAAATCTATAACAGAATTTCAAATTTTTATTAGTATAATTTTTCAGGAATTCAAACCATACTAGGATATTTTACATTTTGCATATAATATTTTGCTGTCAATAACTAAACCTTGCTTCAGATTCTTCAATGTCTGTTGCAGCATTTATGGTTGAACGACTGAGAGGCTGTCATGGGGTCAAATATCCCTGGTATCTGATTGCCATACATAGACATTTTAAGCCATATGGCATTTGAGGCCACGATGCTTGCAGCACAGCAAAAGTGTTTCCAGTGTTTACACTGCCTCTTTTCTCAGCAGGAAGTACTCAGAAATGAGGACACAGAGTTTCTGGAGAGGCTCTGAAAGAATAACTACTATTGTTACTTCTCATTTCTTTCTAAAGGATTTGGCTTCTCCATCAATTGATGTGGCAGGGTGATAAAGGTTAGTAAGATAAGAAACTAAGCAAACACTAGTGACTTCTTATCTGAAAGACAGTCCACATTTTCAACTCTCTCTGTTTATATTATCTGTTAGCCATACTTTACAGACTACATATCTGGTAGGATTTAAAACACCATGCTGTGTTGATCACTTTTATCACTCTGCCGTCAGCTCTTCTTGGTTCATATTTTGATTGGAACACTGTTGAAGACAATGTGAACCCCGCCATACATAAGTTAAGTACCATCACTTGCCTGTATTGTTCTAGGGCCTCATTGTCCTAATCATTATCAGTAAGGCTAGTTCTGGAAAAATAGAACTCATCTAGCATATGAAAACAAACAAACAAAACAAGGCCAAAACAAACAAATGAAAAATACAGAAATTCTTTGTGTATTCATTAGTTATCTCAACAATAGATTTATCAATGATTTGATCAATTACTTTTCCCCTGATTTCTCCTGTAGTATATAATCTATTGGCTTCTATTTCAGCTATACCAAAGCCAACATTGAATTGAATGAATTATAGCATACTAAAAAATATGAATATGTAACATAATATTAGACAAGTGCAAAAAATAATCTATGTGTCAATGGACAATATAAAATGGGAAGAGAAAGAAATAATTGACTAGCAAGAAGCAATATTCTTAAAACAGTGTGTTTATGTACCACATGCACACAATTGTATGGATGAGGTGATTCTTATATTCTCTTGTAGCAGTTATAATCATTATTAAAGTAGTGATCTTTTTTCTCTATAATGACAAAAATCAGTGTTTAGAAATAGAATATGACTTCAAAATGTATGAGAAACAACTATGTAACTTGTCAATATACTCATTACTCAAGCTTGATCAATAGAAATTCAAATTCCCATTATAGAAATAAAATGAAAAGATCAAGGAAGACAATCTACAAAACTAAACACAATAAAGAATGATATCTATAGTCATATACAGAATGTCCACAAAAGAAACAAATACTTAAAAGCTTCTCATGGTTATTATTGGCATCTCTATTATAGTTTGAATAACAATGTATAAAACTTGAACACAAAGATGAATGTACCTAGAGTCAAGGGATGAATCTTGTGAAAAGAATAAGGAAAAACAATTGTATGGTTTTCTTAGGAAATAAACAGAGAATGGTGGGAATTACGTAGGCAAAAAGGGAAAATAAAACGAAAGAACTGCAAAGAAATTCCCACAAAGCTATAAATACTCCAGTTCTCAGCTCCAATCAAAAAAAAAAATACTTTGTTATATATGTGTGACTGTTTGCCTGCCTATTTGTATGTGTTACACATTCATGTAGCATGTTGACAGAGGCCAGAAGAGAGGGGTGTATCCTCTAGAACTGAATTAGAAATAAATGTAAGCTGCCAAAAAGGCACTCGGAAATGAACTCATGTCCTCTGCAAGAGCAAGAAGTACACAGAGCCATCTCTTTAGCCTCATGGATCTATTTCTTATGACTAGTAAGGAAGCAATTTTTTGTTACAATAATGTCATCTAAATAGACACTGTCACATCTTAAAATTTTTGGAGGATGTTTGTGCAATACTTAATACTGGAGAGGAATTACAATAGAGAAAGAGATAACATTTCCATAAAAGGTGGGAAATTGAACAGAAAGCATTGTATTAGTATTCCTTGACCTTGGACATTTGGTTGGCTTGATAAGACAGAATGGTGACTGAATTAGTCTCATTGTTAAAAAGTTTAAATCAAATAATGTCAATTAAGTAATAAACATGAACTTATATTTTGCTCATTTATATACATAGACAATTCTCTGCCATTTTCTTACACCCTATATATTAGTTACCTTTCTATTGTTGCAATAAAATACCATGACAAAGAACTTTATAGAAGAGTTTATTTGTGTTTATGGTGACAGAGAATCACAGTCCATGATGGCAGAATGAAGGGATGATGGCAGGAACAAGAAGTCGATGGCTAACATCTTGAACCACAAGAGAAAAAGAGAGAGAATGAGATGATATAGTCTTTGAAGCCTCGAAGCCCATCCACAGCGATGATCTTCCTGAACAGAACCACGCCTCTCAGAGAGCATCACCAACAGTAAACCAAGTTTTCAAATGCCACACACGATGTGCGAGATCACATTCTAACCACTGTGTTGTGCCTTTATGAAAGAGATTTGCAAACTCATCGTCATTGTGACACTTTACTGATATGTGGAATTATCACGTTACCATCTGGTTCATGTGATATTACAATAAACACATGGTGACACTATTTTTGAAACTTTTCATATACATATATGTATATATACATACATACATACACATCTATACATGTATACACACACACACACACACACACACACACACATATATATATATATATATAAATTTTGCAAGACAGTTACTTCACATTAAAGTTTTTGGCATTTTGGATACTTTCAGGAGACAGAATTGGGCAAAATATAAAATTAGATCATTCAAGGTGTCTGAAGTTCAGTATGCACAGCAGAAATATATTTTTGAGATTCAAACAACCCCCATGCTTTGTGCCTCAGATTGTTGTAAGACTGAAACATGGCCCCTTCTCATGGGGCGGGAACACTGGAGGAGAGGTAGACACTGTGGGCGGTGATTAGGCTATTAACCGTCATGAAAGAAGACAGCAGGAACAGAGGGAGTGAGTCATAGGTGAACTCGCTGTTGCTGGAATTTTTAGAAGAAAATTTCTAAGAAGGAATACATCATGCCGGTATATGTTGGAGAAAATTTCTATTGGAAAGAACAATAAAAGAAAAAGCCTGCAAGCATCCTGTCTTTAGGTGTGTCTCAAAGCGCATGGAGTGTGCATGAGTCAAGTGAGGTCAGACATTCATAGTAGGCATGGCTTGAATATATATTGACATTTGCTTTGGTGTATACAAGTTATACATGTATATGTATGTATTATATTTACACTTTTATAGCTATAACAAATACGGATAACATCACAATTTATTTTGTTAAGGGGCCATAGGGAAATAATACAATGACATTTAATGAAATGCATAATAAAAGGTAAGGACTGTGTGTTATCCTAACATACGTATCAGTTACTTTTGCTTTTGCTAGAACAAAAGATTCCTGACAAAAATAACTTAATGAAGCACACTTTTTCTTTTTCTCAAAGTTCAATTATACACTCTATCATGGTGAGAAAGCCACTGTGACAGGAGTACGAGGAAGGTCTGACATCAGACCCGTAGTCAGAAAGCAGTGCTCAGCTACCTTTCTCCTTTTTTATTTAGTCCAGGACCTAGCACATTGACTAGTGAGTGTTCTAATGTTTAGGCTGAGTATTCCAATTTCTACTAAACCAGTCTGGAAACACCTTCTTTGCCCTAGTCTGAGATCTGTGACCTTGTTGTCAGTAAGTCCCTTGAACTGGTCAATCAAAATTAAACAGCATACATGAACATTAAAAATCTGAAGTAAATAGATTTATATATTTTTAAGAAAACAAACAAGAAAACAACAACACAGAGAATTATTGTTTTATTTCTACAAGTTTAAACTTAAAACAAAATAAATGGAATCACAATTAAAAACACACTTAGCTCTCCTGGACATGGTGTGTCTCATCTGGACTGCTCACTTTTAGTAAGGAATCTGAGATATTTTATTTTCTTTTAGATAGAAAACTCAAGATATATGGATTTCAGAAACTATTGTGCAGAGTCATTCAATTTCACTTATTTCAAATACCACGGCCTCAGGAGTAATAAATATGCACCTGCCTGTAGACACAATAAAGTATTTAATCTTGAGCAAAAGGTTGTTGAGTTGTTAAACATGAAAGCAGCAGGATGTGCTTCTTTGCTCTGAGAAAAAATGAAATTTTGTTCTGGATATTTGTGTCAAAATATGAACAAAGATATTAAGGCCAAATGTGGACCCAGGCAGATTAAATGGATTTCTTGTATCCTGTGATTTCTTTTTTCTAAGTTGCCTAGGTAAAAGGATATTCAATATTTTATTTCAAAAGAGAAGTTAGTTTTTAAGATAAAAGTGTGCATAAATGTAGCTGGAACAATGGAAATAATAATAACAATGACAATGATAATGATAATAATAGTAATAATAATAACAACAACAATGCACTGTAATGGTAGAATTAAATGAAAAGAATTTACACAAAACCTCTTTCTTCTCTTCATTCATACGCTTGTTTCCTGATAAGAAAAAGATAGACAGACAAAAAAACACAAAGAAAAATAATCTATGCTTTGAAATTCATATATAAGTAATCCTAACACCTACCAGAGTCAGTATGGTCCTTACTGACCTGCCCTCAAAAGTTATGTGCTGAAATGCGTGGCTTCTTGAGGAGCTTCGTGAGTATCTCCTGTAACTCTTTCTTCTCACTGTCATAACCAAAAATGTTCATTAGTTGGGGAAGGAAAATACATAATTTTTTTCTCCTTCAACTTATCTTTGTACTTAAACCCTCAATTCATTCCAGTGATAAAAGACTATTGGGAAAAAGTGATAGTAAGATGCATATTAGAAGGTCCAAATCTGGTCAATGATCACTGAAAACTGGGAGGAAATCTTCACTGAAAAATGTCATTTGTTTTATTGCCTTTTACAAAGAATACGAGTTTACACAACTATTTTGTTTATAGCTGCTATACTTTTAGGTATTAAGTTTTATGATTAGGACACAAGATCAAAAAAAGCATGAAAAATTCTACACGAGAGCCCCTTTCACCTACCAACATACCTTTGTCAATTATCTTTGTTATTTCTTAAGTATTTGAGTCTTATTTAGAAAGTCCTTGCCTATGTCTGCATCTGAAAACGTCCTCTAGCAACTGAGAGTTTAAAGTCCTTCTTTAAAGTCTTTAAGAACTGTTAAGCTGGTATTTGTCCAGGAAGAGAAAGTGGTATATTTGTTTTATAATCTAGTTTTCTTTTCAGTGTGTGTCTATTCCTTTCTCATATATTACATCCCAACCACAGTTTCCCCTCCCTCCAATTCTCCCAGTTCTCTCCACACATGCACACCCTCTCGCCCAGACCATTTCCTCCTAGTTCTGCCTTCAGAGAAGAGCAAGCCTCACAGGGATATCAACAGAATACAACATAGAATGGTACAGTAAGACTAGGCACAAACTTTCATATCAAGGCTGGATAAGGCAACCCAGTGGGAGCATAAAACCTCAAGACCAGGAGACAAACAAGGAGAACCCTAAGCAGACATACATGAATCCCCTAGGGAAGAGGGAGTAGATACAATCTCCTTAGAAAATTGAAATAGATGTTAATTATACAAAGCAAAGATTTTGTCAAAATTTCATGTGTGCCTACAATGTGATTTTTAACCATTTTTAATTGTTTTTATTGTGCTGTACATTTTTCTCCACTCCCCTTAATTCCTCCCTTTCCCTTTCTACCATCTTCTGTGATCCCCACACTCCCAATTTACTCAGGAGTTCTTCTATTTTTCTCCTTCCTATTTAGATTCATGTATGTCTCTCTTTGGGTTTTTGCTGTCTAGGTTCTCTAGGGTTGTGAATTGTAGACTAGTTTTTCTTGCTTTATGTCTAAA
Organism: Microtus ochrogaster; assembly: GCF_000317375.1. Classification (NCBI taxonomy): domain Eukaryota; kingdom Metazoa; phylum Chordata; class Mammalia; order Rodentia; family Cricetidae; genus Microtus; species Microtus ochrogaster. The sequence goes on along the minus strand of NC_022009.1, from coordinate 97,148,189 downwards.
AGCTACATATGACTAAATACATATTATATTTGTCTTTCTGGGCCTGGGTTACATCATTCGCTATGTTTATTTTTTTCTAGATCCATCCTTTTGTCTGCAATTTCAAATGTCTTTTTTTTTCCCCACTGAGGAGTACCATTGTGTAAATATACTACATTTTCTTCATCCATTCTTTGGTTAAGGGGAATCTAGGTTGTCTCCATATTCTAGATATTATAATTAATGCTTCTATCAACTTAGTTGAACACACGTCCTTGTGGTATGATCGAGCATCCTTTGGGTATATACACAAAAGTGGTATTGCAGGATCTTGATGTAGACTGTTTCCTAACTTAGAAAACTTAGAAATCTCCGTTCTGATTTCCAAAGTGACTATACAAGTTTGTACTCCCACCAAAAATGGAGAAGTGTTCCTCTTACCCCACATCCTCTCCAGCATAAGCTGTCATCTTTGGTTTTGATCTTGGCAATTCTGACAGGTATAAGTTGGAATCTCAGAGTCGTTTTGATTTGCATTTCTCTAACAGCTAAGGATGTTAAGTGTCTTTCAGCCATTTGTGATTTGTCTGTTGAGAGTTCTCTATTTAGGTCCATACCCCATTTTTTATTGGATTGTTTTTTTTCTTTTGATGTCCCGTTTCTTGAGTCCTTGGTATATTTTGGAGCTCAGTTCTCTGTCTGATGTGGGGTTGGTAAAGATCTTTTTCTATCCTGTAGCCTGCCATTTTGTCTTGCTGACTAAGTACTTTGCTTTACAGAAGCTTCTCAGTTTCAGAAGGTCCCATTTATTAATTGTTGCTCTCAGTGTCTGTGCTACTAGGATTATATGATAGTTGAAGGAATTATTAATCTTATTTTATAAAAACAAGAAATAATTATGATAAAATAGTGTAACAGTTCTGAAAGGAGATAAAAAATGTCTTACAATCTAATGACTCAGGGAGGGACTTGCAAATTTAAATTAAATTAAATCTTAGAGAGTTGATTCTAGACTAGTGAAAAGTGTATGTTTAGGAAACCTATAGACTGAAGCAATGTGTACACTTTCTGGGATCTGTTATCAAAACACATCACTTAGAAGGTTTACACTCTATTCTAAGGAATGCACAGCATAGCATTTTAATGATCTGCTTGGCATTTCCTCTGCTAAACTTGGACTGACTTAATCACTCCACCTTTCTCTTTGTAGGGTGGTGGCGGTGTATACTTTCGAGTTTAAAAGTGTGCACACCCATGCATGTGCATCCATGAGCCACAGCAGGATGATGTGTCCACCTCCATCACTTTTGTTCTTATTGACCATATGCATAGGCTCTCCTTGATTCAGAAGCTCTTCTTTCTTTCCAGCTGGTTGGCCAATGAACTCTTTGGATTTGCCTGTCACTACATCCCAGTGCTGGAATTCCAGGCATCTATAATCATGCCTGGCTTAATTCTGGTTGCTAAGGATCCAAATTCAGGATCTCTTGGTTACTAACTAAAGGCTTTTACATACTGAGCCATCTTACAGCCTCTTATTTGTCTTTATAAAAAGATGACTGATTGGGAAGAGTGTAGAATATCTAACAAGACTCCTAGAGCCTGTTGGACAATTGTTCAAACGAAGCAGCTTGCATCTATATCTGACTTTCTTTATTTAGGGCAAGAAACACATACATTTCCAAAGTATAAAGTCTGCAGGAAACACACATTTTCCAGACTGGAAAGTCTACTGCTGTCTTGTATAACAGTATCTTCCACATTCAGGTAAAAGTTGTAAAATCTATTTTGTCTATTCATATGTAAGATCTGTTTCCTTCAGAGTGGATTTTTCCTTAGGACATGTTATGGATTATTTATGTCAATGAATGAACCTTAGTAAGGTTCACTTCAGCTTCTAAAATCTATGGACTAAATGATTTTTTTAAAAGGAAACCAGCCATAATTTCAATGAAGTTCTCCAATGGAAATAACCTCCTGTGTATTTGAGTGCATAATTCATGGCAAATCCTAATAATTATCTTCATCTAGAATCATAATACCAGAAAAAATGATTCTCTTTGCAATATGTTTTACTAAGGTAAGATATGTAAATTAAAAAGTTTTATATTTTTCAGGCTCTTAAAATTTTTTCATAAACCTTCAGTTACTACTACTATGACTTTGTTTATGTGTGTGTGTTAGTATAGCACAAAAAATCATTATTGTGACTGAAAATAATATTTTGTTGTAGCAATGTTGCAATATCACTGGGTATTAACCTTCATATTTCTATTGAGTACACTCCACATCTATCTACTTCAATAAACTTCTGTACCCAAATTTCAAAATCTCACAGTCTCTAACCTGTGAAGCAGATATGCAAACCTATGTGTTGAATACAGCACAGCACTATGGACATTGGCCCTGGGGTTTCCTGACATGAACTCATTAGGTGAGCAGTGTCTACCTCCCTTAGAAGGCATTGGCATTCTATGTATTGTAGTGGAGATATGCTAAAAGCTTGACCTTCAGTTTGAAGTGTTAGAGAACTGGTCATCTTTGCCTTTTATTTAGTTACTTTGATATTAAAAATAATTGCATTTCTCACTTCTCTTTCATTTCTCCAGTATACTTCTCGCTACTCCACTTCAAATCCACAAGTTTTTTTTAAAGAATCTAGATGTTATTTCATGAATTATGTATATGCATATATGTGTATTATTTCTAGTTAAAACCTGTATTTATGGCATATAATTCTACCTGCATTTATGTTTTCAGGACTGACCATTGGGTTCTAGACAATCAGTTAGTGTGCTCGTCCATAAGCAAGGTCACCTCACTAAACCAGCGTAATCCCTAATGATGATCTTTAAGCATTTGCTTTTTTATCCAAAGATAGGTGTAGACTTCACCCATCATCAAGAAATCTCTTTGAAATAGGTGGACGATGTTTGAGCTCTGCTGACGCAAAAATCCCAATCAAGCCAAATCACAGCCGAATTAAAGACTATCCAGGTTTTAATGGGATTCCTGCGCTTTTGGGTGGCTGGGAGGGGAAAGGGAAGCTGCCAAAGCTGCCACTTGGGGGGGGGTAGACCATTAAGGGACTTTCAGGGGAGCAGTTTAAATAGACTGGGGAAGTGGTCAAGGTTTGGCAGACTGTCTTGTCCCTCCTCCGTGGGAAAGGTCAAAGTTTTGGCTGGCTTTCTTGACCCTCCTCCCAGGAAAGGGTCCAGGTTTGGAGGGCATAGGGGTGGGGCCTCCAAAGATGGAGGCCAGAGATTGGAAATTACAAATACCTTTACAGAAAATCACAACCAATCAAGATGCAGAGTTATGGAGCTCAGTCCCAAATGCACGAAACACTCCCACAGCTAAGGCTCTGGGAACATGTGCAAGAAGGGACAGAAAGATTGTTAAAAGCCAGAGGATCAGGGAGTTTGTTGAGATTATAATGCGCAATCAATGGGCTCAATGTGAAAATAAATCTCACCGTCACTGTGTCAGATATGTTGAAGCATTTGCCATTAGTAGATAGTGTATGTGTTGCTAAGTGATTTCAGATATACTTCATTATTCTCATGTCAGCACGGAGCTTAATTCACCTTTTCAGCTTGCATATCTAAACAGGGAACTGTATAAACATTTTAAGCTTTTAAAGGTACTCACTTGAAGAATACTGTGGGACCAAAGTTCAGTAGCCAGAAGTTGCTCTTAGTGACAGACAGTTGCCCTGTTCCTCTTTATGATGGGGACTAATGCTTTTGTCCCAGCCTCATCTATTTGCATATTCCATGCCGACTCTTCCCATGTCCCAATTGATTTAGCCACATCCTACTTCATGTTTATTCATGAATGTATACCCTTATCTCTAAAATGAGAATGAGTGATGATATATCCAAACACACAGAATGATTACAGATCAGTACACTAACGCACGTGGATATGATAACTGATTTCAATAGAATATTTGTCATATAAAGATTTGATTTCAAACATGATTTTCAATGTTGAGAATTTTAGTTAGATGAGTGAGTTGGAATAGCACAATTTGTACTGGAGCAGTATAAAAGAGAGCTTATTCTCTCCTGTTCATATATTTTCTCTTTCTAAGGGTCCCTCTTGAGACTTCAGATATTCAGTATTGTCTGGTATTTGTAAACAAATGGGAATTAAATGCCAGCCCTGTGCCACAATGTATTAGTTGAAACTAAAAGCACTTTATTTTTTTTTTCCAATTGAGTTCATTTCTTGTAACCCTTTGTCCTTCTGTTTTAACAAGGCAAGTGGAGTTCATTTAGATCAGGGAAAGTTAAGAGCTTTAGAAAAACAACAGACCCCTATAATGTTCTCCCAAAATAATAAGCCAGAGTGATCTGAACCAATAGTTTGATAATAACATTCTTTCTATGTAAACACTAAATAAAAAATCTATGCATAATATGAATTATCAGTTACGCCAAATAAATCACATTGAATGAGGTTGTGACATGACAGCTTGACAATTAAAAAAAAAGGAAAAAAATTGTAAAAGACAAGACTTCAAGTTCCAAATGCAAAAGAAAAGTTTTCCAGCGAATATCATCAAAATTTTAAAGGAAAATCATGAAAGGCACTACAGATAACCAACATTATTTTAGCTATATCAAGATATATGAATGCTAGTATGTTTTCTGTCATCAATTCACTATGGGATTTCATTAAAAATAATTTCACAGAAGCATTTTCCATCATGACTTATTATCTTACTATTTGTAATCTTACATATGCGGTTTCATCCTGCACACCTGGAATCTACTACTATTGTGTCCCCAAGCCTTTTAAACCAGCTTCCTTGCATTAAAATGTCATTTATGAATTTAGGAAACTTTACATGAGCATAATTACTGATATCCTTCACTTGAGAATTGGAAGGATAAGAGTGATTAAATTATTCACTAAAACCTGCACAATTACAAAGTGCCATTTGTTACTTCTCAATCCAAGTTAGCATTTTCATGCTCATTACATCTGTACTTTTGATTTCTATTTTAAATCTGGAACTGTAATAAGATTTTAGAGATAGACATTACTTTAATATGATTTCACTCCATACATATTTTCCCTAAGTTCACTAAAAGTAAATGGTGGTAAGGAATCCTGTGGATTATAATGTGTTCTCTACCTTTAAACCTGGACATCCACCTTCTCACTGATACAATTTAGGTCCAATGCTGAAATGACCAAAAGGGTTTCAAAGGCTGATGAATGATAAATGGGGTTAGAGATTTTTAATATTGGTGTATTATTATTTGCACAATTTTACACTTAAAGGCAAATTCCATGGTTTAGAAGGTCAAGACAGTTACTGAGCAAGCCCAATGACTTGAATACAGTCCATAAAACACATATAAGAAGAGAACCTACATCCAGGCTTTCTTATTGAACCCCGCAAATGTTGTGGCCACATAAACATGTGAATCTGAATGTTTAATTTTAAAAACTCCTGAAACTATGTGAATAAGTAAACATAAAAATTTTAATTGGGTTAAGTCTTTTCTTTATATCTAGTTTTTGAGTTCTTTATATATTTTGTATAATAGCCTTGTATTGAATATGTAGCTGGTAAAAATCATTTCCAGTTCTGTAGGATGCCATTTTGTCCTTTACTGGACAAAAGCTTTTTAGATATTTTGTTTGCCGTCTTCTGTTTTGTTCATTTGCCCCCTTTTTAAAAAGTAGATATTTTCTCATACATACATGTTGATTAGCTTTGCCTTCCTTTACTCCAGTTTCTACTTCCCTCCTATACAGATCTGCTCCCTTTATGTCTCTCACTAGAAAAGAACAGTCTTCTAAGATAAAACAGCAAAATATGACAAAATAAAAGTTAATAAGATAAAACTGTTGGGAGCCAATTTCCTCCTAAAATCATCGCAGGAACAATCACCCTGGAGAGCCTACAGAGAACCCCACACCCATAATTGTGTTAGGAATCGTTCTATTGACAGAGCCTACCCCACACCCAAATTGGCTGATGGAGAGCTATCTGTTAGCGGAACCCACCCCACATTCCAAACTATCTAGGGAACTAGGTGTGTCAACTTGTGACTTCTTGGCCTAAACTATCTAGGGAACTAGGTGTGGCAACTCGCGATGACTTCTTGGCCTACAGTGACCTGACCGAAGATAACCTCCTGGCTAAGTGACCAAGGTGAACCACATGGCAAGAGCTCAGACCCCTGTGCCCATCCCCCAACTCCTTACCATATATAAAGCTGTACCCCATCTCTAATAAACGGAGGCTCTGACAAATGTAGCATGGCCTTCTTCTTCTCTCCTAGCCCATTTATCTTACAGATAGTGCCTCTCCGGGACCCTGGAATAACTGAACTGCCAGACGGTTACTAACCCTAGACGAGGTAACCCGTCAAAGGCAATCGACATAAAACAAAAACTATTGCATCAAATTTGTATAGGGCAAAGTACCAGAAGGAAAAGAGAAAGAAGAAAAGGCACAAGAATCAGAGTTCCACTTGTTCATGTGCCCTGGACTTCCATAATATTACTAAACTGAAAGCTATATTATATATAAATGCCCAGGACCTAGTGCAAAACCTTGTAGACCCTTAGATTACTGCTTCAGTGTGTATGAATTTATATGTGCTTTTGCTCTATTCATTTAGAGGGCCTTGTTCTCCCAGTATCCTCCATCCTCTTTAGTTCTTACATTCCTGATGTTTTGGGGGGTTCTCTGAGATCTGAGGGCAGTGGTTTGATTACACATCCTATTTAGAGGTGTGTATTCCAATTTCTCTCTCTGTCTCTCTGTCTCTCTCTGTCTCTCTGTCTCTGTCTCTCTGTCTCTGTCTCTCTCAGTAATGTCTAGCTATAGGTCTTTACATTTGTTTCCATCTCTGTAAGAGAAGGGTCCACTTGTTCATTCTGGCCTCTGTGCTAGCTTAGATCCGAAATAATCACACAAAACTGTATTAATTAAATCACTGCTTGGCCAATTAGCTCTAACTTCTTATTGACTAACTCTTACGTATCAATTTAACCTATTTCTATTAATCTGTGTATCACTATGAGGTTGTGGTCTACCAGCAAAGTTTCAGCACGTCTATCTCTGCCTGAGGCTCCGTGGCTTCTTCCTGACTCTGCCCTTCTTTCTCTCAGCATTCAGTCTAGCTTTCCCTGCCTACCTACGTTCTGCCTTGCTATAGGTCCAAAGTGTTTCTTTATTCATTAACCAATTAAAGCAATACACAGACAGAAAGACCTCTCACACCACATCTCTCATAAGAGGAAGTTTCTCCGATGATGGCTGAATAAGTCACTGACATATTTGTCTAGCAGAATATCATTAGGAGTCAGTGTATCACTAATTTGTTAAAGACCAACAGTACTTGGTTCCACCATAGGGCCCTGGGCTATCTATTCTCTGGCTCTTTGTTACTGAGGCACTGTTGGGTATGGGTTCCATCTCTTGGAGTGGGCCTTAACTCAAATCAACATTGGTTATTCCCACAAACTTGATTGCACTATAACCCTAACATATTTTCTAAGCAAGACAGCATGTAGATCAAAGATTTTGTGGGTTGTAGTGCTGTTGGTTAGTGTGCAGTTCTTATACAAAAGTTTTTCAGTTTCATGAGTTCTGTTCTTAACGCCTGTGCTCACAGTGTTTTATTTAGAAAATCTTTTCCTGGTCATTGAGTTGGCCTTATAAAAATAAATAATGTTCATTTTGTTTCATTGTGTCCCATTAGTTTGGGTATGTTGTTTAATCATTTTGTTGAATTTTAGAAAGTTTTTAATTTCTTTCTTTCTTTATTTCTTGACCCAATGGTGATCCAGGTGAACATTGTACAATTTCCATGTGTTTGTGGGTTTTTTGAAATTAGGGTTACTGTTGAATTCTGACTTTAAGTCATAATGGTCCAATAAGATATATGAGGTTATTCCATTTTTTTATCTATTGAGACTTGCTTTGTTACTGAGTATGTGACCTATTTTTGTGAAGGTCCCATGAGGTGTTGAATAGAAGGTATTTTTTTATGTTTATTGATGTCTGTTAAATCCATTAAATGCTGTTAGCTCCCTTATTTCCCTGTTATGTTTCACTCTGGCAGACATGTCAAGTGGTAAGAGTGGGGTGTTAAAGTCTCCTATATTAGTGTGTGGGCTCAACGTGTGATTTAAGCTTTAGTAATGGTTTCTTTTACATATGAGGGTGTCCCTGTATTTGGGGCCCAGATTTCAGAATTGAGATTTCCTCTGATGGATTTTTCCTGTGACAAGTATTAAATGTCCTTCTTCTTCTCTTTTGGTTGATTTTAGTTTGAGGATTATTTTGTTAGATATTGGATAGTTACACCAGCTTGTTTCTTAGGTCCATTTTATTGGGAATTTTTTTTCTCCGTCTCTTACTCTGAGGCAATGTCTGTCTCTGACATTGAGGTGTGTTTCTTGTATGCAGCCGAAGGATGGATTCTGTTTTTATATTCAATTCTGTTAGCTTGTGTCTTTTTATAAGTGAATTGAGTCCATCTATATGAAGGGATATTAATGATCAGTGATAGCTAGTTCCAGCTATTTTTGTTTTTGTTGTTGATATTTATGCTTTTCCCTTCTTTGGGACTTGCTGCTGTGAGATCACCTTTTGTCTGTGTTTTTGTGGGTTTAGCTTACTTCTTGGGTTAGATGTTTTTTTTTTTTATTACTTTGTGCAGGGCAGAATTTGTGGTTAGGTATTGTTTAAATCTGGTTCTGCATAGAATATCTTGTTTTCATCCTCTATGGTGATTGGATATTTTGTTGGGCATAGCAGTCTAGCCTGGCTTCCATGGTCTCTTAATGTCTACTTAATGCTTGACCAGAATCTTCTGACTTTCACGGTTTCCTTTGAGAAGTCAGGTGTAATTCTAATAGGTCTGCCTTTATATGTTACTTGTCCTTTTTCCTTTGCAATTCTTATTATTCTTTCTTTAAAGGAAAACTACAAAATGTACGATTTAAGGAGAAATTGAGCATCAGGACGTGAAATGGAGATAAGTTGTATGCTCAAGGAGATAAACAGATTAAGAAAGGGCATAAAGGGAGTGGTTGTCTCAGAGTAAGACCTCACACAGCTAAATTTTAAACCAGTGAAAAGGAATTAAAGAAAAAACTTAGAGCTGTGTGTGGTGGTACAGGCCATTAGTCACAACATTTGGAAGGTAGAGGCTAGTAGATCTCTGAGTTTGGGGTGGAATTTGGTCTACAAATGTAGACAGAGATTTTCTGGCAGCCCGGGCCCAAAATAATCATGCAGAAACTATATTAGTTGAAATATTGTTTTCTAATAGCTTACGCATACTTCTAGCTAGCTCTTACATATTAAATTAACCCATTTCTATTATTCTGTGTATTACTACAAGGTTGTGGTAAAGTTCCAACATCTGTTTCCATTTTTCTCCTCTGTCTCTGCTTGGAATTCCTCTCTTGCCCTATACTGCTGTGCTATAGGCCCAAAGCAGCTTCTTTATTAACCAATGGTAATAAAATCTATTCACAGCATATAGAGAAAGTTCAAGGACAGTCAAGGCAAGGTATTGAAGGTAACCATTGAAAACAGAAAGCTGGTGAAGATGTAATTGACTAAGAAAGCCACATTTTAACCCCAACCAGCAGTAGAACTTGGCAACTTTGGCCATGTGATTCTGATTTAAGGAGTTATGGAATTTGCCTCTATGACCAAAAAAAAAAAAAAAAAATTTCTGAAGTCAGGCATGTTAGGAATATCCCTGAATGAAGGCCTGGAGTGTCCATTGTGTGAAACTGTGAAGTTGAGATTGTGTGAAGTTGTGAAGTTAAAGCCTGGGTTGCTTTGGAATCTCCAAGATGTTGTAGATGTCAGAGATGTGGGATACCTGCAGAGGAAAGCTGCTAACTGGGAGTGGAAGCCACCCAAGAGAAAGAAGTGTATTGCAGTCAACAAAACTGAAAAGAGTTAGAGATCTGAAGAGATTTTTTACATTAGACATTAAAATATAGAGTTTGGAGTTTGCCTAGATGGATTTTGATCTGGCTTTAAGCCAGTATTTCCT
>NC_022009.1:97132922-97138058 GCF_000317375.1 Microtus ochrogaster | reverse complement strand
TGGATTTTGATCTGGCTTTAAGCCAGTATTTCCTCACTATGTTCTATTTCCTGTATTTTGGAATGGTAATGTATATCCTGTGCCATTATATGTGGGAAATACATTATCTTCTTTTTAACTTTTATTTTTATAGAGGATACAATTAAGAGATTGCATACTTTGAACTTTGAAACATTGTTGAGACTATGATAGATTATGAAGACATTTGAAGTTGGAATAATGCATTTTAACTATGATATTCTTGTAAGCTTAGGAAGCCAGGGAGTGAAATGTGGCATTTTGAATGAATTTGACCCCAACAAACTCATATGGAGTTGCACTATTAGGAGGCATGACTTTATTAGAGTAAGTGTAACATTGTTAAAGAAAGTGTGTCACTGTGGAGCTGGGATTTGAAGTCTCATATGTGTTCAAGCCACACCCAGTGTCTCAATTTACTTCCTGTTGGCTGAGAATCAAAGATGGAGATTTCTCAGCTCCTACTTCAGCACCGTGTCTCCCTTTGCATTACTGTATCTACCATGATGATAATGGGTTGAACCTCTGAACTGTAAACTACCCAATTAAAAGTTCTTTGTAACAGTTGACAATGTCTGTAAATGGTGTCTCTTTACAGCACAGAAACCCTAACCAAGGTACTACTCTTGGGCAGATACCTAAAGGAAACTTACCACAGAGACAATTGCCCAACAGTGCACATTGTTGCTCTATTTATAATAGTCAGATACTGGAAACAATCTAGATGTCCCTCAACAGAATGGATAAATAAAATTCTATATGTTTATAAGATATAGTATTATTTAGTCATTTAAAATTAAAATTATGTAGTTCACAGGTGTAGAGGAGGGCCTGCTTGTTTGTCTCGGCTGCCTGGCTAGCTTAGCCCTAAAATAACCACACAGAAATTGTATTAATTAAATTACTGTTTGGCCCATTATCCCTAGCCTCTTATTGGCTAACTCTCACATCTTAATTTAACCTATTTCTATTAATCTGTATATCGCCATGTGGCAGTGGCTTACCGGCAAAGATTCAGCATGTCTAGGCAGCAGCTTCATAGCATCTCTCCAAATCTGTCTTCTTCCTCCCAGCATTCCATCAATTTTCCCCACCTACTGAAGTTCTGCCTTATCAACAGGCCCAACACAGTTTCTTTATTAACCAATGAAAGCAACACAAAACAGAAGGACCTCCTACACCACACAGGTATATGAATGGAAGAAGAAAAATGTTTCCCAAAGGTATATATTTGCTTATATGTGAATATTAGCTATTAAATCAATGATAATCATGTTGTAATTGGTAGAATCATAGTGATTAGGTATAGAGGAAGGGTCTTGGGGACAGGTAGTTAGAAAAGGGAAAAAATTGATATTTATGGGTAGGTGGGAGAGCTTGATTAGAAGAAGCAAATAGGGAAGGGAATTGGAGGATGAGGGTGGGCATACACAGAGAGAAACATAAAATTAAGGGCTATTTGAATGTTAGTATGGAAACTTAATACAGTAGAAGCTTCCTAAGGTATATGCATATTTGCAGGTCATCTTATTTAAATCATTAAATGCTGGGTAATACAGTGTTCCAATTTGCCAACAAATAGAGTCTACCTCCTGAGATTGTGTTACATTTAATTGTACTGTTGGCCAAAGTGGTTCCATGGGAATTCCTAAACAAGCCAGGCTGTTGCTAAGATTAGAGGTTGTTCCCCACAAACTAAATGCAAGACCCTGCTGCTGAAAACAACACCTATACAGCTCATTGTACAACAAGAAGTTGAACTGTTGCCTAAAGAGGGTCTTTATGCCTATGTTCTTGTGTCATTGGCACAGGAAAATGCTCTGCATGCTATCACAAAAAAATGTAAACACAAATGCAGCCATAAAACTTTTAACTGCAATGGTGTCTTGCTTATAAGATATGCTAGTACAATGGGAACACAAAGCTTGTGGGAATAATTAACCAATATCTAATTTGACTTATCCCAACTCCAGAAGATGGAATGTGTACCCAATGTGGTTGGTTTAGTAACAATGCCCCTCTGCTTGCTCATATTTGGATGCTTATTCAGAGAGAGTGGAATTGTTTAATATAGTTAAAAGGATTAAGAGACATGACATTGTTGGAAGATGTATTTTAAAGGGCTCATAGATGAAAGCATAGTCACAAAGGAAATGAAATATTTAATAGAATTTGAAGAATTTGAGGGTGTGGCATTTTCCTCTCTCTCTCTCTCTCTCTCTCTCTCTCTCTCTCTCTGTCTCTCTCTCTCTGTCTCTCTGTCTCTGTCTCTCTCTCTCCTTATATGGCATAGCTCTCAGAACTACCCCTTTCTACCACCATGCTCCATGCCATGATGATAATGGACTAAACCTCTGAAACTGTAAGCAAGTCTCCAATTAAATGCTTTCTTTCATAAGAGTAGCCATGGCCATAATATCTCTTCACAGGAATAGAACAATGACTCAGATTGCATGTTGATTAGGTGAACAAGAACCTGAAAACAATATATCTCAGGGACCTAGGATAAAACTGAATACTACTGTCAAAGAGAGAGAGAGAGAGAGAGAGAGAGAGTAAAGAAGAAAAACATATCAATAAAATCACTCCTAATCATGTTCTGTTTTACTTGTAGATCAGTACCTTATTCAGTCATTATCAGTCATGTTCACTCCTACAAAAGATGGGACAAACATAGTGCCAACAGCCAGACTTTACACAGACAGTAATAGACCCTGGAAAATGTAGACCTAAATGGGATGGTTTTAACAAATAGTTCCTCTCAAGGTTCATGGACATCCATGAAAGAGAAGGCAGAAAGAGTTTAAGAGCTAGAGGAGATGAAGAATATTAAGAGAACAATGGCCTCTAAATCATGATAATTTCCTTAAGTGCAAATGAAATTCCAGGATATAGAGGGCCTGCACGGGCCTGTATGAGGTCCTCTGTGTATATACTATGGTTTCCAGTTTAGTGATTTTATTGGATTTTTTCAATATGTGAGTGAGTGGGTCTCTACTTTTTATGCCCTCTCTTTGACTCTTTTCCTTTTGTTAAATTCCAAAGTATTATAATTTTTACTTTACTCTATTTATTTTTATTATCCCTTTGAAACCTGTTGGTTTTTTTAATGAAAAAAAGAAAGGTAGTGGATCTGGATGGGAGGAGGTGGAGAGGGAGTATGAGAACCATGATATATTATTTGATAATGGAATCTATTTTCATTAAATGAAAAACAATTAAACGTGCATATATATGATAAGAAAATAAATATTTACATCTGGAAAACATGATTTCCAAACATAAAAATTAGTGTTTTAATTACAGTTTTTTGGCTTAAATATGTGGGCTTTTAAAATAGAATTATTATTTTTTATTCCTTCAGTCTTGTTCTTTTACTAGTTTTTCCTGTCTACCATTTTATGATATCATTTTTTATTCATTTTTATAATGAAGGCAATGAAAATTAATCTTTCCTTCTAAGAATTTGTTAAAAATCGTTCTTTAGTATTAAAGCTAAAATTTTCTTTAAGTGTTAGTAATGTTATGTAAAACTGTCTGGCTTTGTCAAAAATTTATAAACAACTATCTAATTTCTTTCTCATGAATTGTGAATTGTGATGCTTTACATGTACGGCTAAGAAGTGAAACTAGCATAGCTAAAGCATACGAAGAACTTTACAAACAATAAATCTTTTTAAGAACTGATGAATAAAAATGTAATATCATATAAAATCAAGAATTCAAAGACATTATGGAAATAGTATTTCATTGTTATAGAAAGACTGAAATACAACATTTATTTAAATAAATGAAAGGGCCCCAGGAATTATTCTTAAGACATGATTTTTTTAATAGAAAATCAGAATTTAATTTGAGGAATATTTGTCATCACAGACTAAGATGATAATAAAGTACTGGAAATGCAATATATGAGAGAAATGCACATCGCAATCTTAGGAAAAAGAAAAGGATCAGCAAATACAAGTGAAAGAATATCTCAGATCCAAGCTTTAGATATGAGATGATGGAGTTAAAGACACAAATGGCTGACTTCAGCAGTTCCTGGGTATGGAAAAATGTTTTTCTTTTCTTTCAAGCAGGATTAACTTTTAAAAAGACAATTTTCAAATTAAAAAGATGCACCCACATAATTAACAGAACTGTCAATGACCTAGAATGAACCTGGTCAAGAATGTTTTAAATGTTAAGGATTAAAATAAGAGTGATTCTGATAAAATTCAACAGACCCCTGCTGTATTCCCAACAAGGACTTTTTTATATCGTCTACAGGAAATTAGAGGAGTTTTACAATGTAAAATCAGCAAATAAAAAGCAGAGCTCTCAACAATCACTCTATTCAGGGACCATATTTTCTCTTCAGTGTTCTGTGTGAGGCGGCACGGCAGAAGGTATTGGAGAACTCAGGTGAACGTGCCAGCGAACACTCCTGCGAACTCTTAGGTTAAAGGAAGACAGTCTGATACCTTCTGATTTCATGTGAAATGATAAAAACAAATATCAAAAGCAAATGAAAGCTTCCTGAATATAGTATCTGAATACTACTTGTTCCCTGTTTTTTGTCATCTGTAAAAATATTTTGTTCAGAGGAAGACCCCATTTAATTCTGTGTGTACAGTCTTCTACAACAAAACGTTGCCTGTGTTCTAAATTTTCTTAATATATATTGTCTTGGTGTTATGTTTTACAGAATTATTGCCTACAGCAAATGAATATTATTAACAGATGTGGTCAAATATACAACAATTTATTATTTGGCAGCTTTTACAGAAGTGGGTCTGCCCACTGTTTTTGTATGATCATGGCACCCATTACAAGGATAAATAGTACCCAAATTGTTAACATCTGGATAGTTCTCTGACAAGCAATTAAACTCAGTCTTTGTCTAACTCTTTGCTTCTACGTAATCCATTCTTGCTGGCTTCTTAGACATGTCCTTTAATCCATTTCCTGCTCTACCACGCCAGGTCATTACAACCCTTTTATGATTTAAAAAAATTCACAAAGTATTTGTGCTATGAATTCTGGAAGGCAATGAAAATAAAGACCCGTTTCTAAGCAGCAATACACGAAGACACTGGAAGAGAAATTGAAAGCAGGCGAGATATGTGATAAGAA
>NC_022009.1:97115394-97132691 GCF_000317375.1 Microtus ochrogaster | reverse complement strand
TCTCCATACCTTACTACCCCCGTCCTGTGAACCTGGGAATAGTGAAGATGTTACAATATGGATGTTTTCCTGGCGTGTTCAGAGGACCCAATTCAATATACTCTGCTACTCTGAATGTAGCATAAATCTCAAAAAAAAAAAAAAATCATCGGAATCACTTAAACCTTTAAACGACGTCTCTCTTGGTTTTTTGAACTATCCTATCTTACCTACCACGCTGGTCATCCTTCTGGAAACTGTATCTTTACGACACGTGACAGTTACATGAATATAGTTTTGTGACTTTTACTAAGATGTCATGCTAAGATGAAAATTGCCCACTGAAAGTAATGTCTATTCAAACTCCATGACT
The DNA here is from genome assembly GCF_000317375.1 of Microtus ochrogaster. Lineage (NCBI taxonomy): Eukaryota > Metazoa > Chordata > Mammalia > Rodentia > Cricetidae > Microtus > Microtus ochrogaster. The sequence continues at coordinate 97,132,339 of NC_022009.1, read as the reverse complement.
GCAATTGTGTTTAGATGTTTGGTTTTTGTAAACATAACCAAGTTACAATAAATATCATTGTAAACAGCATGCCCTTATAAAATGAGGGAGATTTGACACAGATAGTATCAGATGACAATGTATGTGGACGTTATATACAGAATGGAATGGCTTCTGGATGTCCCTGGAAAGTGAGACAGCAGCACTGACATATTCTCTTTCGGAGCCTAGAGAGTAACTCAGCCTTTCAGACACCTCTGCTGAGAACTTCCACTGTCTAGTACCAAGAATGACCATTGCAGGTAACATGGTGCCAAAGCGCTAAAAAGTATAATAGAAATAAATTTATTCAGACTAATATTGTCAGGGTCTAGTGGTAACCAATGAGAAAATATTAATATTTTCTAAAGAAAGAGAATCAGTAGTCTATTAGGAATTTGAGGAATTAGTTTATAGGACAGTGGAAGTTGAGAAGTACCACAAGCTGTCATCTGCTTCTTTAAAACTTTGCCAGACATAAATTGAAAGAACACAAGTGTACTCAGAGAAAAATATTGCTGCTGCAGAGTCAGTATTAATAGGCTTTTAATATTTTATTATTTCTAAAATGGTGTTTTTTAAATATGAAAACAGCTATCACATCTGCATCAGAATTATCAGTGAGAGACATGAATTTTGAGAGTTCCCTCATATAAGGGATGTCTCAAGTTCTATCTTTTTACATCCACAGTGTTTGGAGGTCTTTTGTCTGGTCAATTTCTGGTTTCTGTTCTAGCACACCATCAGAATGTTACTCTCCTGAGCGTACCATTTATTCCAAAATTGAGGGAGAAACACTCAGTTCATTTGATTACCTATTCTCACATTTCGTTAGTAATGAACCATTTATAGTTATAGAGAATAAAGAATGCAATAGTTAGGTGTGAGCACATGTCAACACTTTAGTGACTCAACCATGAGTGAGATATTGTTGCTTCAAATTTAGGAAGTGAACTTAAAGGGAGACAGTGGTCCGCATCCTTCTTCTTTATCTTCTTATGTATCTTTTCCTTCATATTTTTATAAGTGACATGAAGACATTTATCATTAAATTAAAATTATTTCAGATAAAAATTAGAAGTAGCAGCCATTTGATATTTATATATTTTTGGTAGCGATGGTTCTCAGTTCACACTTTGATGGAACAATAATAAATGCTACAATCCCATCTGTTGCTCATTCTCCTCTTTTAAGGTTGTATAGTTGAAGGCAAAATTGAGTTTCCAGAAGTTATTGAACCAAGGTCCTAGATACTAGAGTTGGCCATTTTCTATACTGCATACCCTTCAATCTTTTCCAACAGTGTGCAAGCTGTACTAGAGATAGCCCATGATGTCTTTTAAAGTCCTTATCTGATTAACCCAGACCTGCCCTCATATGTTCCCCTTGATAAACAACAGTCCACTGTTTAGATACTGACACCACATCTTTAGAATCCCTTCTTCCTTCCTTATCTTATATCTAGAAGAAGATCAGTTACTACCAAACTGAGTATTATATATGATGTGTAGAGAGAACAAAGGTGAACAGCTCAGAAGCTCAATTACTTTCTACCACACTGATGAGTTCCTGAAATCACAGACAAAGTATAAAACGAAATTTGTACCAAGAAGCTTGTGTTAGTTCTATATGCGAAATAGGTTTGCTGTATTGCTTAATTTTTTTGTTTTGCAAATATCCTGAATACTTGTAGTTAAAGCTAATTCCAACTAACACACCAACAATATCTCACCTTTCTCATAGAGAAATAATAATACACAGCTGCTCGTGATTGTTCATTGTCTCCTCTGTCTCAAACCCTGTGCATCTGGAATTCTCCCCCTTAGAACTGTCCTGGTAGTTTGCAGATAATCCGTCAAAATGAAAAAAATCAATGTAAAATATTCAACATATGGCTGTAGAAGTAATTCTAATTGAACTCTACAAAGTGTTTTTAATTTGTTCCATTGTGACTGTAGAACATTAAAAATGGTATTTGATCATAAATATTTTGAAAAATAATTGTCCATTGGTTCACATTCATATTCAAAGTTGTTCTTCTTTGCTTCAGTGCTAACCAAATAAATACAATTTTATGAGTTAGATGTAGTGGTGCATGCTTGTCTCATTCCAGGTGACAGGAGGGATCCAGAGTTTCATTCCAGCCTTCCCAGAAACAGGCAAACAAACAATCAAACAAACAAATAAAACACCCTAAGAAGAAACCCCCAACAACCACCAAACAAAAACATACACATAAAATGACAAAAATTAATAAGATGTGAGTTTAAAATGTTATTTAGAAAAGGATTTACTAGTTTATCTCACTTTTTGGCATTCCTGAGACAGTTTACTCTTCGAGGTGGGGTGAAGCTGCAGCATTCCTGTGTTCCTGAGAGGTCTTTGTATCCCTTTCATCTCATTTATGACATAAAAAAAACGAATTCTTTCTCCCTCTTCAGTGAATTGCCTATAGTGGAACTGGCAATTGTACTTTTTTGACTGCCTTTCTTTACCCAGATCCATAGCCATGGCCTTAATTTCAAAACACCTCAGCATTTTTCTGTCTGCATTGGTTCTGGGAAATCCTCACTCACGAACATGCATCTGTCTTACAGCCATTGTTTGTGGTTTTACACTTGAGCCATACAAATGGAGAATCATGGTTAGGAGAATACAAACCTTGTGAATACTTGCAACTTTTATCCTTCTGCTTAGTCCATTAGTTGCAAATTCTGATAATTAGCAATGTTCCTAGGAATGGCATAACGAATCCCATTAAATTTTATCACAGTGAGTTACATATATTCCGAATAAAAGGAAGTAAAATATGAAACACTTTAAAAAGAAATATGTTGAATGGGAAAAAAAAAACAGTGGGGCTTACAAACCAAAGGAAAGTTTCTCAAAAATGGCATCTTCACTTAGGGTCACTATTACAATTCTCAATATATATTTGGAAATATTTTTCTAGATACATGATATCTTAAAAGTTTTTGTTTATTTTTAGCTAGTTTATACAAGTATCACATTCAAGCCTTCTTTGAAGATTTTTAAAAAGACACTGACTGATTAAATTTGTGTAGAATTTTAAACAGATGGCAAAATCCAAAAGATGTACATGTAGAGTGGGTGGATTTAAACTACCTTCAAGATTACTGCACTGGAGAGATGATTCAGTCAGGAAACCATTTTCTTTGTAAAAATGAGGGCTTGAGTCTGATACTCTAGATCTCTTACAAAACGTCAGGTGTCATGCCATGTGCCTGGAATATCAATCTGAAAGCAATGGAGCTGGCCAGATGCCTGGGTTCACTGACCAGTCAATTAAACCTATTTGTTGAACTCCAGTTTCAGTGAGGGACTCTGTCTCAAATGAAGAAAGTAGAGAGCAGGTGAGGAAGTCATCCCATCACTAACCTCTAGCTTTTACGCTCAAACTCGTTCTTGTGTACCCACAGGAATGCACATGTACACACATGTATAAGCACACAAACTAATATACATACTACATACACATACAAAAATCATTTATCCTTATTCATCCATTGTTTTTTAATATTATAAGAGCATCCTGTTGTTTATTAAATTAAACAAATATAGTTCTGCATTTTTTCCATTGTATATAGGTTACCTATCACTATTTTATATTTAGGTACAAAAAATACTTACAAAGTATAGCAGCCAGCCATCTCTCAAGAAAGCTAGACTGTTAAGTTTAAGGAAGTGCAATACCTAGAGAAATTCAGTCTGACAGAATTGTTGAAGGCATTGCTATGTTAAAGAAACTGAAAGGATTAAAAAAAAAAACCCAAAAAAACAAAACAGAACCATGATAGATTCTTGGAGGACATGACAAAAAAGTGTGAAGAATCTAATAGCACCGAAGATCAGAGCTCGCAGTTACCAATGCTCTTTGTCACCACTGTCTTAGAGCTGGACAGAAGGAAGTCAGCTCACATCACTGTGAAGTGCAGCTGAGCAGAAGGGGCTAAAACAAGCTACAGATCCTGGCATCACTGCCTGACTTTTTCAAAATGCAATATTTTTTATTCATTTCTCCGCAATTTCGCGGGGGGAGTATGTTTTGTCTCCTATCAGCTCCCAGGAAGTATAGCTTATTGCTAGTTGAAGTCCACAAAATATAAAAAAAGATTCTACACCCCCACAGCTGCTAATGTCAGCAAACTTCTGCTGTAATATCAAGCGTATAATCTGAACATTTCAATATGAGTTCATCGTAATCTCTGACTGAACAGGTGAAGGGGCACAGTAATGAGAAGGTTGCCTTGCCAAGGACACAGGCTGACTCACGTCTCAACTAGTTTATCACCTTATCTCCCAAGGTAAGGTCCTTCCTTTCCCACCTTAGCAGTAATGAGTTTTTATACTGGGAAAAGGGACTCAAGATTACATTCAATGTCACGAGAAAGCTGGCAGGGAAAAAGTAGCAAATAGGGTGTCACGCAGATAGTGACAGTAAGGTTGATGTGAGTTTTCTTGTAAACTACATGATGTTCCAAACCTTATAGAAAATGCTCCTTTCTTCTGACTTATATCTATTAATATCAGACCATTTCTAGACTTTTCCTTTAAGTCGTTTTTATACATCTCATTAGTTTACACGCTCTTTATTCTTATTGTACCTTGTGAGTTAAAGGTTAATGTATCTATATTTTGAGTGACCAATTTATACCCAGCATTTTTAAAATATAAAGTAACTCCTTTCTAGTCATACAATAATACATTTACATTCTAATTAGCAGCCAGATTCCCTTCTCATGCCTTGTAATGCTGCTTTCCTCCAGCTTCGCTTTTTAGATAGCTAATAATAAATCACGGGGAGGGGATCCTTTTGCTTAACATGCATATTTATATATTTAATAAAGATTATTGAATTTTTCAAGTGCTTATTGGAACGTGCACTATTGTTTTATATCCATCTGAAAGGATGCAGTCATTGGCTTGTTCCGGAATGTTCATAATTAGCACCTCCATTAAAAGTCGGCTCTTGCATCTGAGCAATGTTACGCTGAGAGGCTCTGTTTCCCAAGTGAACAGAAAATTATACAGTTGTATTAAAGAGGCTCTTTCCTTTGAATACAATTTTAAGGAACTCTTCAAAGGAACAAGTTTAAAGCTTCAAATCGGCGCACATCACTAATTAGTGTGTGACAATAATTTAGGCGGAGAGCATCAGGCCTTGTTAATTTTCCAAGCCCATTCTGTAGTCTCTTTGCTGCATGTTTCTTTTGATGAGTCAATTTTATCTAGGTGCAGCTTTTTATATTTTAAATACTGTCATAACACTTCTAAAGTTTTAGAGAATGGGACAGACGGATGCTGAAATCTGGCAATTACCTCCTAACTCTGCATTCCAGCTACTCATTTTATGGCTCAGGTTAAATTGCTTAATTCAATTGCAAGTGTTTTGCATTTGTAATATTGCTTTAAGTGGCATGTCTCTGAACAAAATAACTTAACTACCTATTTGTTTATGTAGCCTTCACACTTAGAAAGAAAAAAAAATGTGCTTCCATCATCAATTATGGAACACATTATTTAAAATTCAAAGGTGTCAGTTCCCTTGATCACATAGTATCCTGTAAGGGCTGTTAGAAATGAGAAATGCTTGCATTTCAACTTTGCTATTTGAAAATGCTATGTTCTACAAATTAGGTATCAGAATAAACTGTTTTCTTCATTTTGTAAATAGAAAAGTATTGATTTGTGATGTCTTGGGAAATTAGAAAACAGAAACAGTGGAGTGTCAGATAACGATGATTTATGGCTGTGCATACATGAAGTAGGAATTAATGACTGTTGAGGTCAATATCAAGACTCATTGGCTCAGGTATACACAGTGACTAAAGCCATATTGAGAATCAATGTTTGTATCAAGAAAACATCTGTCTTTCAATGGATAAAAATATGCCAATATATACTGCTAATTTATTATTAGCTATTATGAGAATTCAATCATTTAAGGACGACAATTATTTGCAATTTAAAAAGCCATCTCTCCCTATTCTTGATATTGGGTTTATGTCCCTCATGATGGAGTGTGTGTGTGTGTGTGTGTGTGTGTGTGTGTGTGTTTGTTTTCAATATCTCTATGTATGAGTGTTTTGAGGAGGTGTGTATGTTGAATTATGGGCAAAAGTGTGCCACGGTTGATCATATATACATATGAGTGGACAGCTCTCTAGTGTTGGTATTTACCCTCCCTCCACTTTCATATATATTCTAGTGTTTGAACCCCAGTCAAATTTACATTTCAAATGCATTTGCTTGTGAGGCAAACTTGCTGTCGTTCAAAATTCATTTTTATTGACAAACACTAAGTATGATAACAATATCATGCAAAATAATATTTTTATCTATGTACACTGCAGAAATATTAAGTTTATGTAATGACCAATTTATTGTCTGACCAATTTGCTTAAGTAATAATTACTATGAGAGCATTGCTAATCCACTTTAGTAACTCTGAAATATGTGGCCATTAAACCTGATAACTACAACCTAACTCAACACAGAAAAGTTTGTATGTGGCAAGACACCAATTCCAATTCCTTTGGACATTTACCTGAAGTAGGATAGCTGAATCTATGATGATTTCATAACTTCCATTTCATCTTTAAAAACCTTGTTGATGATTCCCAGAAGATATTAAGTTTCATTTTCACTGAGTGTCAAGTTTTACCTGAGTATCACTGTGTTTTTAATTGTTTGAATTACTAAAGTGGCTTAACATTTTGTCATAAATCTGTAGATCATCCTTAACACACTTTGTGAAGTGCATTTCACAATTTTTCATTCTCTTATGTTGCAGTTTTAAAATTACTTAGTTTTTTTTAAAAAAAATATAGTACAAATCCATCATTCCCCCAATCCCTTTTCTACCTCCAATCATCCCATATATCTTATCTTGCCCTGTTTCAAGTTAATGACTCTTTGGATTCCTTATACATTTTGGAAATTAGCCCCTTCTCCAAATATTTCCTTTTAAGCTGCAGGTCATTATTTTCCCTCTGTTGCTTTCTTTTCTATGCTCACATCTTTTCTTCAAAAAAAGTTACCTTAATATTTTTATCTCTAGTTAACTTTTGCGAGCTTTGGCATCTCAGGTATGAAATCATCACAAAGGCTGTAGACCCAATCACAGAGCATTGACTATTTTGTTTTTCACATTTGACCAGTGTGAGTCTAAGATTTTTCATTTGTTAATTTTTTATGATGATCCATTATTTTTGCTTGTGAGAAACCAAATTTATTCTTCTCCATGTCTTTTCCAATTGTTACTAGTTGTAGTAATTAGAAAGACTGTCCCTTCCTCGCTGTAGATTCTTGATTCCTTTGTCAAAAATAAATTGATAATTGGATAAGTGGATAATTGGAGATTTTCTAGAAGTTCTGTCCTGTTTCACTGATTAATATATTTATTTTTATAGTAGACTTTATTCTTTAAGTATTATCTCAGAATGTCTTTATGAGGACATAAGTGAAAACATATTTATATGGATTCCACTAATTAACTTACTTTAGATATAAATAAATAAAACTTTAGGAACAAAAAGACATAAAACTGAAATACAGTTTTTGTTTTGTTATTGAATCACTTAAATTTCTACTTCATGCGACTAAATTTAAAACCTATGACCATTTACCTAGAAGTAACAAAAAAATAAAAATAACAAATGCAATTCAGCATAGATAGCCCTTATTCAGAAATTTTTTTAGTTATTTTTCTTGTTTTTTCTAATTTTGAGAAAGAAAAACAATATCAAGTTTGTAGAACCAAGCCAGTTTAGATAGAAAAGTGAATAAAAACAAAGAAGCAAGCAAACAAACAAAACCAATAACAAAACAGATAAACACAGACAGGGGGAAGGAGTTAAGTTTTGCTTTAATAATGATTTCTTGGAAAACACCCCAACATCTCAGTCTAAAAATTAAAATAATAACTTATTGCATCTGGAAGCATTATGCAATAAGAGTTAGCCAATAAGAAGCCAGAGCTAATGGGCCAAACAGTGATTTAATTAATACAGTATCTGTATGGTTATTTCAGGGCTAAGCGACTGGGAACTAACAAACAGCCTGCTGCTACACACACATACACACACACATACACACACACACACACACACACACAAGTTGAGGGTCTAAAAGAGATTCAATCATTTGTCATCCACTCACTGATGGAAATGGAGGGCATTATGCCAAGTTAAGGAAATAATAGAGGAAACACAAGCAAATAAAAACAAAAACAACAAAGAAAGAAAGAACAACTTTGTAGGATTCAATTATATGTGGAATAGAGATGAAGTATGGGTGAAAAAAATGAAGTCAAACATATGGACCAAGAAGAAATCAACAACCTTAGAAGGATGGGAAGGAGGAAAATGCAGGAAGAAGGAAACAAGAAAGCAGATATATAGGATCAATAACTTTAGTTGTCTGGTGTGAAAGATGGGACGATGGCTGATGAAATTGAGCTGGACTCAGGGATATTGTTAAATACGTAGAGCTTATTCTTCTCATTAAAAAGTATCTACAAAATCATAAGCAAAAAGGGAAGAATGAGAATATGTACTTATAATAATTAATAATGTAAGAATGTACTGCATGAATGACATGAGAAAGAACAATGCATTGTCTAACACAAAGGTAGGAGACACTGTTAGAGCTGCAGATGACCACGTGAGTTCATATAAATACTTTCATCCATATTCTTTTTTTTCAAGGTTTATTTGGTGTTTTTATTGGCATGACACTTGGGTAGTCTGTTGCATCATCCATATGCAGATCTTCACTTTACACAATATTTCAATGTACACTACAGATACATAATACACAAAATAATATCCTTTAGAACAGTTATGCACAAGATATGCATAATGGATTTACACACTGGAGCCAGGTTATGACTAACTGGGAAATCATTGGCCTAGACATGTCTGGTGAAGGTACATAGCACAGACACAGCAGGTTCACAGGGTAACTGAAGCCTGCACACAGTTGGCAGTGAAACACCAACCAGGTTACCACTACACAAGTACCACTTAGCATCAGGGTAGAGCTGTGGGAACACAACCACCCTAACCACAGCTCAGATGAGGAGACAGTGTGCGGTCTCCATAGAAACCCTGCTGCAGCCTGGACAGTGAAGCGCTAGGACATCTGGGGACTTTTAGAACTGCAGCTCTTTCTGGATCCCCCAGAGCGTGTCTGCACTCTTCTTCAAGCGGGCCTCCTCTTCAGAAGTCAGAGTCACCTTCACAACATCTGAGATTCCATTTTGTCGCAGGACACAGGGGACACTGAGGAAGACATCATCCTTGATTCCATAGAGACCCTTAATCATGGTGGAAATGGGATGCACCCGCCTCAGATTCTTCATTATGCTCTCTGCCAAGTCAGCCACAGAGAGGCCAATGGACGTATAACCTTTCAGTTTGATCATCTCATAGGCACTGTCAACCACCTGCTTGTGAACCCCTTCCACTGCTCCTTGTCTGCATCGGAGCCCAGTTCTGGGTTCAGATTCTTCAGGGAGACACCAGCGACATTCACACCACTCCACACAGGCACACTGGAGTCCCCGTGCTCCCCCAGGACCCATCTGTGACAGCTCAGTGGGTGAACACCCAGCCTCTCTCCCATCAGGTAATGGAACCGAGCTGAGTCCAGATTGCAACCACTCCCGATGACTCGGTTTTTGGGAAAGCCACTTATCTTCCAGGCCACGTAGGTCAAGATATCCACTGGGGTTGGAGACAATAAGCAGCTTGCAGTTTGGACTGTATTTCACCACGTTGGGAATGATGAACTTGAAGATGTTCACATTGCGCTGGACCAGATTGAGCCGACTCTCTCCCTCTTGCTGACGGGCCCTGATAACCAGCTTGGAGTTTGCAGTCACGCTATAGTCTTTGCCAGAGACAATTTTCGGTGTTCTAAGGAAAAGGCTGCCATGCTGGAGATCCATCATCTCTCCCTTCAGTTTGTCTTCCATGACATCAACAAGGGCAAGCTCATCCGCCAAGTCCTTCATTAAGATACTGATGGCACAAGCCATGCCAACAGTACCAACCCCAACAACAGTAATCTTGTTCTGGGGGGCCTGTTCTTCCTTAAGGAGATTCACAATCAGCTGGTCCTTGAGGGTTGCCATCTTGTCGGACTTTGAAACTTTTGGGACCGCTAGTGCACGATGAACAGCTTTGGGCGCACAGCAGCGTGGTCGGGGTTCGGCTACAGAGGCTCCAGCACCCTTTCATCCATATTCAATTGTTCGCATTTGTGTATCGGGAAGAACTTATTGGCAAAGACGACATTCTGAGATCCATACATTTTTCTGGTCAAATAATTTGGATTTAATGCTTATATTTTCTTTCAGCACATGAAAATGAGAAAATCACCTGAATTTTATTAGGGTTTCTCTGGAGCTACAAGAATGGTCCCTAGTGAGTCATGGAGATTACAGAAAATTCTTTACTTTCAATAGAATCAACCATTGTGATAGAAGTCATTTCTCTCAAATTTCATCAGAAAAGCAAAGTTCAGTAACAGAAAACGGTATAACATACAAACCATTACGCCTGGGTGGAAAGTGATATGGTGGACAATAGATGTGAGAAATGGGTCAGAGGGATGCTGATGTCTCTCCCTCTGTAACAGAAGATGAGACACTCTACCAAACTCACGGAACCCTACAGGACATAAAGCTACCTCTGTTGTTCAGTTCCTGGTAAGTTTGACAGTAGCAATATCTCACTGGTCCTGCTTCCTTTCTCCTCTCTCATCTTGACAGTGAATGATGTCTCATATATGTGCATGTTTTTCTTTACATAAATGTCAAAGACAAGAAGTAGGATCAAAACCCAGTGCCATTGTCCTTGGCTTCTCAGCAGCCCTCATTGTCCGCCATATTCAGAGAGTCCGGGTTTATCCCCTGCTTTTTCAGTCACAGTCCAGCTGGCCTTGGTGAGCTCCCAATAGATCAGCCCCACTGTCTCCGTGGGTGGGTGCACCCCTCTTGGTCCTGACTTCCTTGCTCATCTTCTCCCTCCTTCTGTTCCTCATTGGGACTTTGGGAGCTCAGTCCAGTGTTCCAGTGTGGATCTCTGTCTCTATCTCCATCCATCGCCAGATGAAGGTTCTATGGTGATATGCAAAATATTCATCAGTATGGCTATAGGATAGGATCATTTCAGGTTCCCTATCCTCAGCTGCCCCAGGAACTAACTGGGGACCTCGCCTTGGGCACCTGGAAGCCCCTCTAGGTCCAAGTCTCTTCCCAACCCTAAGATGGCTCCCTTAATTAAGATATGTGCTTCCCTGCTCCCCTATCCAACCTTCCTGTATCCCAATCATCCCGTTGCCCCAAGTTCTTCCCATCCTACCCTTTTCACTTTTTTCTCCCCATCTCCCCTTACCCCTCTCCCTCCCAACCCTTAAGATCCCGATCACTGGGTTTTGATCCTACTTCTTGTTCTGGCTTTGTGGGGGCCTAGCCAGTTTGGATGTTCACCTTCCTAGTCCATGATGGAGGGGGGAGGACTTTGGACTTTCCACAGGGCAGGGAACCCTGACTGCTCTTCAGATCTTCAGACTTGAGAGGGAGGGGGAGAGGAGTGGGGGGAGGGCGGGAGGAGTGGGAGGCTGGGAGGAGGTGGAAATTTTTTTTCTCAATAAAAAATAAATAAAAAAATGTCAAAGACAAAGCAAAACCTAGGTTTTGCACTTGAGAAAATTAAGTTGGAATGGTTCTAGCACAGCAGGTTACATGCCTCGTAGGTCTAGTGAGGACTCTTGTGCATTCAGTTACCTTTCAAACTTTCCTACAATATGCCTTTTTAAAATTGACTTCAGATTATTAAAAAAAATTGCCATTTTTCTTCCAAGTCTCTCAACATGTTTGACTTTGTTTTCAAGGATGCAAGCTGTTGTTTTAAGATTTCCACAAGCACTTCAGGAGTGTAAAAGAGGTTTTTATTTGTTAAAACCTGGTGGTCAGCAAAACACCTCCCTCCTTTCTAGTTGACTTGACATCCAAGCCAAGAGAAACTTCCAGTATTTCTGTATCGACAGGAGGGTTCTGAAGTACAGCATTAATCTAGGAATAATGATGTCATTTTATTTGGAGTTATCATGACCAAATGAATTAATAGTAGAATAATTGTTGTTAATGAGATTTGAATAAAAGAGAATGTTCTGAATCTGAACTGATGGACGGAACTGTCGAAAATTAGAACACCAAGTACACATACAACCACAGTTTTAAAATTCTGTTGAACTGCATTATAAATAGAATTGGCAGCTGCAAGGGAGTCTGCAGTCTTGCTAATAAATCTGTTCCCATCTCATCTCAGATTGACAATGTTTGAGACATAGGGATAACTGATGGTACATTCACATTAAAATATGCCGCACTATCTATAGGACAGTGATGGAAAATATAAATGGAGAAATGGCCTGTAGCCAACTTTATTGTATCTTTTTGAGACACTTAAAATGAGAGAGAAGGGAAAAGTTTGAACACAACAGTACAAGATTTATATGATAGAATTGCTGCTTTCACACAACAATTTTAAATGTGTGTGTGTGTGTGTGAGAGAGAGAGAGTGTGTGTGTGTGTGTTTGTGTGTGTGTGTGTGTGTCTGTAGGGGTATGCATGTGAATGAGGATGCCTTCAGAGAGCAGACGAGGGTGTCAGAAGATCCATTTCAACTAGAGTTAAGGTGGTTTTAAGCTGCCCAATATGAGTGATGGGTACTAAACTGGGATTCTCTATAAGAATAGCACACAGTCTTAAACATTGAGCCATCTCTTTGGCCTCTGCCCCTAGTCTTAGAGTTTCAAAACTTCCAAGAGCAACTCTGTGGGGTACCCAGGCAGCCCTAGTTGAATGAATAAAGGTTAGTTGAAGTCCTGTGTGAATGTGTATTGACTAACTAACCCATACCCCCATCTTATGTATCATAAAGGAGCTGAGATTTCAGCTTGCTGCATAGCTGGATCAACTCTATCAGAGGGGCACAGTCCATCTGACTGAAGCTTTTCTTTACTTATGTTTGTGTCTGTCCTTTCTTTATTCCCTCTCCACTTCAATCAGGCCATCAGAAGCAAGCTGTGCTATTCAAGGCAGAACTCTAAATTGTGCCATAATATGTGAGAGTAAATTATTTTATAATGAAATTAGATAGTGTGCTTCCTACCTGTCTTTCCAAAGGCTGGATATAGTGGTGTATACCTTTAATCCCAGTAGTGAGGTGACCGAGGCAGGGAGATTTCTGTGACTTCTGGGACAGCTTGGCCTACACAGAGACTTTCAGACAGTCAGAGCTATGTAGAGACCATGTGTCAAACACAAACAAACAAAAATTCAAAGCAAAATAAAACTCTTTTTTTCCTTCTTGTACTGAATTGTAAAAATCATAGCTGTCCATCTTAAAGCCCTGTTTTGCATTCTGACAAATTCCTTATTTTCATTATTTTGAAGTGATCTGTTTGCCTTGGTGAAAGTAGCATGAAAATAACCCATCAGTGAATCCCTCCACACAAGAGCAGAGACTTGCCTGTTCAAGTATTAAAACTGTTCGTATCATATTGCATTCTCAGTTCCCTAAGGCATTCAATTTGTTAACCTGGAAATGCCTCTCATTATAATAATCACAGAAAAATAAGTGACCTCTCTAGCTTTATGCTAGTTGTACTTCAAAGAGTTTAATTAGCTTCTTGAGATAATTAATTATGGCTTGAGAGAAAAAAAAAACAAAAACAAACAAAAAACACTAGTCCTAAAAATGTGTTGCTTTTGAACTTTGCTCATTGGGTGTTTTTAGTTCCAAAAAGTTTTTTTGTTGTTTTTACAGAGAAAATAAACATTTCAACTGGATATCTGATAGGTGAACTTTGAGTGTTAGCTAGGCACTAGAGCATGTAACGAAAGTGACCTTTTCACTGTTCAGTGATAGCTGCGTGTGATCCCAGATCCCCAGGAAGTATTGTCAGTACAGGTCTATGTCTAATCATTTTGCTTACAGTGTCTCAGCAGGGTGCTGGTTTGAGAAAAGCAACAACTTTTCTATTTAATCAGAGACTCAGTGCTATACAGGTCCAGGTGAAAAAAATGATACCATATTCCTAATAAAACTAAGATTAACTTAATAAAGCAGACTTGATTCCAGTGTTAATTATCCAGGCATAGTTTTGCTGTATTCATCTAATTACATTAGCAGATTTTGGCACCTGGAGAGGTTTATTTCTCTTCCTTTCCAAATTAGGAAACAATGGGTAAATTAATAAAGAGATGTTCCAAAACCACAGAATTAATAAGTTATGAATAAATGTGGATTACAAAATCAACCATATACCCCAATAAACAACCTCTCTACTGAAGGCTAAGGTCCTCTCAGTATCCACACACAGAGATCTATTGAACATCCTCTCATAGCTTGTCTAATGTGACACAGGATTAACTTCTTCATGTCTATAAATAAGTGCAAGTTACTAAGTATTTAATTACTAAAAGTCTTAAAAGCCCCATCTCAGACTTACCCTCTTAGAGATTATTTCAAATCTGACCTGTTCATTTTATTTTAGCATTAACTGTTAACTACATTTTTCTCTAACTTATTTGTATAATATATATGTGGCTGAGGCTAACAGTTGCTATAGGAACACATTCTTTTTTCTAAGAAATAACTTCAAAACTTGGAACCATAAAAAACTGAGAATATGATTTTGAAAAATGTCAATACCTGCATGATGTACAAACACACATTAATGCTTATTAGTCAAAATATTAAGAAATATAGCTTCCATTATGTCTGAATGTATAAAAAAAACAAAGCATAGGGCTAAGATAAATGGATTGTTAGCAATAGAATCCAATTGGAAAGAAAACGTGTATCAAGAAAAAAAATTGATCAGATGAACCAAAATATTAACTATCCATAGACATAGATTTAACTCCTTCTTCATACTCCATGTTCCGGAGGCCACAGTTTCCCTTTCTTTTGTGCCCCTTGGAAGAAATATACTAAATTAATAATTTCTTGACCTTTGGTTTACCTCTGTCTGTTTTGAAAGACTTTACTTCTTTTGCTTATCAATAAGACTACTGTAGTTTATATGTATGTGTGTGTATATATATATGTGTGTGGGTTTCTTGGACATTATTTTCTGCTACCAAGAATCTGACTCTCTGTGGTCTTGAGTATTTGCTAGCGTTCCTCATTTAACTATTGGTTTCTTTCCTTGAACTATAAAAACAGAGAGTGAAAAGGTTGTGAGAGCCAACCTGTTATTCCACAGAACTAAGAAATCCTAATATCACCGTATGCTAAGCCTCACTCTGTAACTAAAGCTTTAAGCCTGAGTAATAAACGACCAGGCAAGGTGGTTCTATCCCCAACAGGAAAATTCTCAAGTTAGAAAAATAGTAATAAAACTGAGCAGCCTCATCGGCAGTAGATTTATGCTTTAGCGCTGTTAAAACCCCACACTAAAACAGCCGGTGGGGCATAACCATTTCCCATGAACCATAAATCATTTGCTTTTCTACCTTACTCGGGGTTCACCTTCATGTTACTACTAAGACAAATGCTACCGTGTAGTTCAAAGACATTTGCATTATGTGGTAGAATTATACGAATGGCCCATCCAGTTCTCCTGAGTGCCTGCAGATTGTCATAAAATAACAAAAGTAATGTTCTATTATGGAGGCGCTGCTCACAGCACTGCTCTTGATGGTGAGCCAAAGTACTGGAGTGCCTTGGAGTTTCGTTAGAGCTTTAGAGTTAGGCTATAAAAATACATTTATTTGAGAAAGATATGGCTGTTTGAGAAGCGTGTGTTCATTTTTCTACAGACAAAATGAGGCATGAAATGTGTGGAAACAGCATCAAGTGCAATGTTTTCTACCGTTCCCCCTACAGCTTCTGGTAGTCAGAACTACAGATAATCATAAAAGCTAGAAAAGACAATTGGTGACAGAAAAATAAGTGAATATAAAATCTAGCACAAACAGGAAAAAGTAGAACTAATCTTTTTTGGGAGATATGAATGGCCCCCAAACAATGTTGGTAAACAGTAAAAAGATCAGTGGCATTCTATGGGGCCTGTGCTGGCTGATTCTTGTCAAGATAACACAAACCCAGATATATCTAAAAATAGAGAATCTTAATTGAGGGAATGTGTTCATAATCTTGACTTGTAGGCTAGTCTAGGGTATTTTCTCAATTCATAACTGATGTGAAAGGGCCCAGCTCTCAATACTTGAAGAGGGAATGGTGCTACCTGTGAGCAGTTGGTCTTCCATCGTAGGACTGTATGCTCAGATTAGACGCTGAGCAAGCCATTGGGGTAGGCCAGAGCAGTGTTCCTCCTTCAATTATGCTTCAATTTCTGCATTTATTTTCTTGTATTGCGTTCCTGATGTGCGTCTCTCAACCAACTGTGACCTGAGATATGTAAACCAAATACCTACTTCCCATGTTGCATTTGGTCATGCTGTTTATTACAGCAATAGAAACCATAAATAAAATACTTTGAAAAAGTGTCTATTCCAGCATGAGTCTAGTAAAAGCCTACAATTGTCCACTCATCCTTCTAAGAATTCATGAGATGAGTAGTGTATCTCCACTGTGTTTGAATAATATTATTATTTTTGCTCTTACAACATTTTATACGTATTATGTATAGTAGACATAAATGAAAAGGAAAAAGAAAGAGTAGATATTTAAATAACTTACATGACCCCTTAAAAATAATGGCTTACAGATACATATGTGGCAACCTCTTCCTTCCCAAGTTACATTGTAACTGCTGAGGAATGTTTGAGTTCAATAAATATATCCCAGACATCACTACAATAACTCTGAAGTTAAAGCACCAAATTGATCCCAGAGAAATTAGGCAAAGAAGCAGGGCATCT
>NC_022009.1:97106059-97113751 GCF_000317375.1 Microtus ochrogaster | reverse complement strand
GGAGGGAGAGAATGGTGGGAAGAGGGGGAGGGAAATGGGAGGCTGGGGGGAGGCGGAAACTTGTTTTTTTTTCCTTTTCTCAATAAAAAAAAAATTAAAAAAAAATCTTCATTATCAACAATCCGATTGACAGAATCCTAGAATAGGTGAAAAAAAATACCCCGAGAAAAGAAAAAGATATACATACATACATACAGACGCACGCACGCACACACACACACACACACATACATACATATAATATATCCATAGTATAAATAAACAACTAAGAAACATCAATGAAAGAAGAAGAAGAAAGGAGCATCTCACAGCATGTAGGAATATTTATAATATATGAAAAAAGTATTTCTTGTATAACCAAAAAGACAGGAAAAATTAGCCCAACAAAGACTCGATGGCTGTCAGGATTTATGCAACATTCTACTGTTAGAAACACACATAGTCATAAATACAACAGTCCTTTCTGAGTCATATTCATAGAGGAAGAATGCTATTATAAAATAATCTAATGAGACAAATGTTTCAAAGAAGGGAAATCTGTGTGAGAGGATTGAAGAAGTGAAGTAAAGGCAAGTAAACAACTTTGGGATTTGAAAAATTAGGGGAGAACTCTGAAGACCAACATCACAAATATAAACAAACTAAAACTGTACCTCGTGTTGAACAACCAGAGGACTGGTACACATGTCTCAGTTTTTGGGAGAAACTAGGATTCATCCCAAGAGGTAAAAGAAAACTGTTTCCGGTGTTGGCCTAAATTTGCTGCTTACAAGGGGAACACACACTTCGGTCAATCCCACAGAGCTATACCCCTAAACGGTTTGGAATGTGTTATTATTGTGCTCTGTAGTCTCTCAAAACTCTGGGGTTAAATAGCACTAACATATTCTTAAAAAGCACCCCCAGAGGAAGAAAAATGCATAAAATACACAAAAGGAATCACTTGCTGTCAACAAGGGCTCATTCTATATTTAAACATTGTTTACTGATTACTTGAAATAATAAGCCTTCCACCAGTAGTTTACTTTTTAATAATGATGCTATTCCCTGTTAATACATATGAAATATTTATTTTAAAAAGAAGGAAAGAAGAAGACTCCAAGAATGTTTTCTGTTAGGTGTTGCTGAGATTCTAAGGAGGATAATATCAGAGAACAAATGGGAAAAAAATTGAAAAACATTTGAAACCAAAATTAGTCAAAAGCATTATATTTTTTTTTATCCTGGATAACATGAAAGAATATTTTTAGTCATGTCAGTAATTATTGTCTCTGCTTTAAACTGTTTATTTACTTTTATATGGGAGTATATTGTTAACTTGAACATGAACATATTTAAAATAACAGAGAATGATAAAGTCAGTATTTTGTGAAGGAATCTAACACATTTTATATTTTATAATTAACTTTCACAAAAATAAAATTTCAGTAGGACATTACAAATGAAAACCATATAGTTTGGATGTATAAAAATTAAACACAATATCATACAGTTTTTTAGTTTCTTTTCTGTTGGAGTGGTACAATACTCTTGACAACAGTAACATAAGAAAAAGTTTCTTTCATCTTATAGCAGCAGAAGTCTGAGGCAGCTGGTCACATGACATCTGTAGGATGAAAGATGAGAACAATCGATGACTCCTTTCCTGGTACTCAACACCGTTTCCTCTCTTAAACTTTCTAGGTTCCAGCCTGGGAATTGTGGTACCCACAGTGGAATGAATGACCACCCTCTATTTTTTTTTAAAAAAGCAGGGTAATCAGGATAATCCCACACAAGCAGAACCACAGGTCTCTCTCCCAGGTAATTCTAGATTTTATCCAATTGGCAATGAACACTAATCAATATGTAAAGGTTCTGTCATACTGTACTGTTCTACAAACTGAGTTCCTTGAAAACCAGAGTTGTTACACAGAGAAACTCTGTCTCACCTGCCCTTGCCAAAAAACTAATCCCCCACCCCCAAAAAGCAAAAATCTTAGATTCTATCATTGATGTGTGTAAGTGAAAGCCACCCTGCAATTTATAACTGCAGATCATCATAGTTGAAGAATATTGCAGTTTTGATTAATATTAATACTGGTCTATTCAGTCTATGATGTTATTACTGAATTATGTAGACAGGTGGTGGGAATCAGTGTAATACAAAAGACATAGATTTTCAAAATATGTGAGAGAAAACTGGTCACTGAGTCTACTCATCGTCCCATTATGTAAGAGAATACTGGTCACTGAGTCCATTGTGGCTCCTCCATTACCTGCAAGGGTACCAGAACTTCCCAATGATGAACTCTGAGTTTCTGGGTTTGCTCCATTGTGTTACCTTTCAAAAGTAAATTTGCTGCCAATTTAACCTTAAACAAGTCTTAAGAATGGCACACTTTCAATGTCACCTGAAGGTAAGAAGTACATTTCTTGAACTGTGTGAGAAAGCTTGTCACCTCAGGGACACCAGGTGTCTGTTCTTGCCATCTCTGCTCCTGTGTCCACCATTGCTTCATTTAGCAGATGAATCATTCCTCCTCGGATTAGATGTTCAATAAATGCTCTAGTAGTTTCCCCCAAATTTTGTGTCATTTATCAAACTTTTAATTTGAGCTAATTGCGTTCGAAGTTCAGAAAGCACATACCTGATACGACAAACTGGAAGAATTAGCTGCTGGTCATGCATGAGCCCTGAAGAAAGGCATTTTTCTCAGGTCCTCCAGTAATCGTATTTAAAACTAATACAATTTATTAAACATTTATGCAGAATTCAGTGAATTTTCTCATCGACTTTAATGACAATGTGACATTAGCCAAAATTGCAAGTTTTGATTAATATAAGGTTATTCATGAAGTACACAGTACCAAAATCTTTTTAAATAGAAATCTCTTTAAACTGGCCGTGGAATGAATAGCAAAAATTCCTTTCTTAAAAATTCTTTACTGCTAATTAGGTATTTCAAATTCCAAGGCTGGTTTTCTACATTTTGACTTAAGTTTCTGAACAAAGTAGATGAGAAAATTGTCTAACATTTAAGGTTTTGTTAAAACATTTTTGATGCATACTTCTTTTTTTAACATGCCAAGCCCTAAAGATCTTGGTAGTTTGCAACTGTAACCTAAAATTGAATTCATACAATGGCACCTACAATGTTTTCTACCTGCCACAAATGCCACAAATGTAGTGCACATTTAGATTTCTGACCTCTGTGGTGACAGATGTCTTATTCTTTACTTCTAGGCAAGACCAAGGTCCTCCTCCCTACATCTAGGCTGAACAAGGTATCAGTCCTAAAAGAATGTGCTCCTATATGCCAGTTCAAGCACTAGGGATAAATATCATGATCCCACTGCCAGTGGCCCCACAGACAGTCCATGCCTCACAAATGTCTTTCACATTCACTGGGCCTCATTTGCTCCTATGCTGGTTTTCCTACTATTACTCCAGATTCAGTGAGCTCTCACTAGCTCAAGTCAACTGTTGCTGTGGGTATCATCAACACGTTATTGACCCTACCTATTTGCTTCTATTATTGTTCCTTGCTCTTCTGGGCTGGTCTCAGGTAGCTTGGCCCCAACACCAATCTTAGCTTATGCTGGAGAGGGTGCAGAGTAAGGGGAATGCTCCTCCATTGCTGGTGGGAGTGCAAATTTGTACAGTCACTTTGGAAATCACTATGGAGGTTTCTCAGAAAATTGGGGATCAGTCTATCTATAAACCCAGCAATGCCACACTTGGGCATATACCCTAAGGATGCACAGTCATACCACAAGGACTATGTTCATAGCACCATTATTTCTAATAGCTAGAACCTGAAAACAACCTAGAAGCCCCTCAAATGAAGAATGGATGAAGAACATATGGTACATTGACACAATGGACTGCTACTTAGTGGAAAAAAAACCCTGAAATCTTGAAATTTACATGCAAATGATGGAACTGGAAAAACTATCCTGAGTGAGGTAACAAACCTAGATAGACAAATATGGTATGCACTCACTCATTAATGGATATTAGACCTAAAGCAAAGGATAACCAGCCTATTGTTCACAATCCCAGAGAAACTAGGTAACCAGGAGGACACTAAGAGAGACATGGATCCTTCTGGGAAGGAGAAACAGATAAGAGTTCCTAAGAAAATTAGGAAGGGTTGGAGAAGAGAGGGTGGAAAGGGAGGGGGAGGAAAGAGGGAGGAAGAGAACATGAGAAAATGGGATGCTCAAGAAAGGGGAAGAACAGGGGTGGGTGGGAAAAAAAGAAAGGGGAAGAACAGTGAGGGAGAAAAAGGAAAGAGATATCTTGACTGAGGGAGCCATTAAAGAATATTGAAAAACAACACTAGGTAAATTCCCAGGAAACCTCAAGGATGACGCCTGTTAAGACGGTAAGAAATAGTGGAGAGGATGCCTAAATTGGCCTTCTCATGTCATCAGACTGATGACTTCCTTAATTTTCGACACAGACTATTCAATGAGCAACTGATGGAAGCAGATACAGAGATCTACAGCGAAGTACCGGGTCAAGCTACCTGAGACCTATGTGTGCTTTGACACTATGGGTAGTTATATCTTAAGTCTATCTCCCAGGACAAAGACTGGATTTAAATCAGAGCCTCTTTTCCTATTTATTTTGACAACATAATCTCTAAAGGAAATGAAGAAATGCTTGTTCATTTGAAGCAAATGGGGATGGTTAATATTTCTTAGTTTCTATTCTGGATTCAGGAATATGGATTTGTTTTATCTATTTTGGTTGATAACTGTTAAGTTGCTGTCAAGGAAATATTTCTCTCCTTATTAAACCTGCTGTGATAAATTTTGATAGCTCCAGCACACGTTACATATATTATAACACGTTACAAATATTATAAAAATATATAATATTTACTATTCAAACATCTGCTTATTTTTAAAAAGTAATATTCATGTTTATCATTAGTTTGTTGAATATTTGTTCACAAATCAATAGAATCTTCGGAATATTTTTTTTTCATTCAGTAGATTTGAAACAACAAATGCTTAAATATAAGTAGCCTAGATGGTAAGGATACAGTCAGATTTTCAGAAATTTTAAACATTTTAGCAAGATATTAAATACAAATGACCATTTTATTACATTGAAGTGAATACATAAACACACACTGTAAAAATAGAAGAGTTGTAGTTTTCCTAGTTATGTTACAATACCTGTGTCAGATGATTGCTCCAAGAAACCTGTAGACACTGATTTGATCAAATGAATTTCAACACAGTAAGTTAACTGGCCTATTAATTATGCTTTTGTTCATGAAATTAACATACAAAAGCACATTTTTTGTTTATGCTATGTCCTACTGGAAGAACATCATTCAGCCAAATAAAAGTAAGATGTACATTTAATTTGTCTTGTTGTTCTATTATTTCACTTTATGCTTCATTTATTTTGTTATATAGCCTTGTAGCTTATTTTTACTCCTTGTTCTAATAGGCTCATTCACTTATGATTCCACAGAAGTTTCTGTCATCCACTAAACCATGAAACCGGTGATTGTAATATGTGACAGTTTTAATTACATGTACTTATTCAAGGACGTTTATTTGTTTGGATGTTCAAAAATAGAATTCTGTTAATTCTATTCATAGTCTATTGGTGACGTAAGTTAATTGTTCCAAAAGGAATCTTCTAAATTCTAGAGAGTTAGATTTAATGGTAATTTGCACTAGTAAGATAAATTTTATAAGCAAAATGGTCATTTTGTAATACAAATTTTGGAAGGTATATTTTCTAAGCAAAACAAAACAGAATGTCTTACTGTTTTATGTTAACCATCACAGCAGTTATGGTAATCAACAGTAAGATCTATTAAGAACACTGCTTAATAGTTGTATGGATTATTTATAGATGATAAAGTTAAATTGTTTCTTTTTACACACAAAACACACACACAATACTAAAACATTTTTTAACATTTTTATTCTTTAATCTGTTTATTTTACCATATGAATATTCCAAGAATGATTATTCTTATTAAATTATTCTTATTAAAACTAACGCCTTCAATTGTGTGTGCCAAAATGGAGGAATTTATAGAGTGAATTTAATCTTCTGTTAATTACTGTTGTGTAACAATTTCCTCTGAAACTGAAATATTCCACCCTGAGGGAAAGCTCATAAGCAAGTAGGAAGGAAGTCCCTGAAACTGATCACATTCAGACTGAAGGAAGCTGAACTTCAAAGACGACTCAGAGAGGAGAAAAGCTGTTAGGAAGATTCTGAGTCTAGAGTAACACCTGGAAGAAACAGATACCAGCTGGGTTGCCTAAAAGTGGTTTAGATCAGAGACACCTGGAAAGGGCAGTGTGCAGTGTGCAGTGTGCAGTGTGTTCCAAGGTGCCCAGCTTTTGTGGGCTGTCACTCATTCTGGGGTGGACATTGGTGATGCAGTCTTTGAATTACTTCTACTCCTGTGAGTAACCTGTCTCCCATACTCCCATAAATTACCCCAATAAAACTCATTAATTCACTAAGTTAGAGAATAGTGGTGTCTATATTTTTGGTTTTTCACGGGTTCCTGATATGGGATATGTAGATGTGTGTCACATCTTCAGTGGAAAACCTTTGTTTTTCTTTTATTCTCCAATCTTCAAGTATTCTGACGTCAGGAGACATGTAGGGAAGAAAAGAAAGGCCTAAGGTAAGTGAGTACTCAGTACAGACTTATAGAAAAAGAACATGTAGGAAAAAGGAGTCAGAGAAAAATACCTTGTTCCTGACTAGACCCTAAGTCCGAGATCAAGGCTAAGGGTAAAGCATACTGCCCCTTGCTTGCTGTGGAACTCCTGAGACGTGGAAATCCCTACCCATTGACTGAGAGTTAACCATTATACAATCTTCCATCTCTGCTGTTCTTTCCACCAATTCACTGCACATGCTCCAAATAAACCTATAAAGGAGCCCCCATCCACTCAACCCTCTGCCATCTCTTACCCATTCAGAGGCACCTGCCACCTTTCTGTATTTCTCCTCAATGAATCTCTTGCATGAGAATCATTTCATGGTGTGAATTTGTGATATTTCTTGGCTCCTGATTCCTAAGATTCCCTTGTGTCAGAAAATAACTTACGGAAAGGAATTCTAATCTTATTCAGAAAGTGCCAACAAGGGAAAAAAATTGAAGTCTTCAGACTCACCAGTTGTTAAAAGGGAGACATGCCATACCCTTCTGAGGGAAGAGTTGATGGTGGCTTAGTCTTGGCATTTATTAAATTGTGAAATGCTAGATACTTTGTTTGGGATATAAGTATAGTGACAGGAGAACAACAAATTAGCTTGTGGGTGGGTACCTAGTTTAAGACTAAAAGAATTAGAAATTTATTTTGCATATATTAAAATACTTGGATGAGAGATGACTCAGTTTTTAAGGTCACATATTGTTCCTGTAGTGGACCGAAATACAATTCCTAGCACCTCTTTGGAAGGATCACAACTAATTTTAACTCCAGTTTCAGGGTATCAGACACCTCTTTTACCATCTGTGGGGACCTGCATTCATAGTTCTCTCTCTCTCTCTCTCTCTCTCTCTCTCTCTCTCTCTCTCTCTCTCTCTCTCTCTCTCTGTTTCTCTCTCTCTCTCTCTCTCATACAAATATTCACACAGATAGATAGATAAATAGATATATAAATGATAGATAGATAGATAGATAGATAGATAGATAGATAGATAGATA
>NC_022009.1:97101000-97105959 GCF_000317375.1 Microtus ochrogaster | reverse complement strand
CTTTAATCCCATCATTAAAGACACAGAGGCAGGTGATTTCCTGGAAATTGTAGGCCCACCTGGGCTATGAAATGAGTGCCAGAACAGTTAGGGCTGCATGTGAGAACCTGTCTTAAAATAAAAATTAAATTAAAAACCAAAACATAAAAATTTCAAAAATACAAATAAAAGATTTTCCCTAAATGAATAAAGCATTATATAGTTTGGGAATGTTCCTGTGATAAAGCAAATTACCTGCTTACAATATTTACATTTTCCATTACTTGATTTGTGTATTTCTAAATTCAAGTTTACTTAAGTCAACAATAAATTTGACTCAGTGAAAGCAGCAGAGTAAAATCTCCCAAGGGAACACATTTGGGCATCATGTGAATCTGAAGTTTGGTGTCTCATTGTATGAGTCATTTTAAGTTTGTGAAGGTTTCCAGATTCTCATCTGAAACCAAATATAAGAGATGAAATGAGGCTTGAATAATTTCACTGGGAATTTCCTGAATAATAAAATGTAAATATTTTCCTTATGTCAACATTTTTTCTTTGGATGCTCACACAGGTTTTTCATTATTATAAACTGCCAAAATCTTTGAAAATTCTCAGTTGATCTGGTCAAGTCTAATTGCTTCCTGTTGCTAAATTCAACTGGACCCATGCACATTCGTGTTGAAAACTGCCATTTTCAATCATGGCAAGAAAAGAAAAAGAATGTAATAAAGCTGCAGAAAGGGAAAATTGCCTTGATAAGAAGATACTCCCTCAGCTATTTACTTTTTTTTTTTTTTTTTTTTTTTTTGCTTTTTTCGAGACAGGGTTTCTCTGTGGTTTTGTAGCCTGTCCTGGAACTAGCTCTGTAGACCAGGCTGAGCTATTTACTTATTAATAAATACCTTTGCATAATAAAATCTCCATCATGAGCATTAAGAGTGGTGTTTATTTGTCTAGGTAACCTCTCTTAAACAATGCAATTATAGGAAAGAGTGAGAAGAATACTGATTAAACCAAGATTATGAAAAGTGATTTTTCAACCACAGGAGCTTTGTGAAACTCAGAGAGTCCAAATAACTTCTGACAGGAGGTTGGCCGAGCAGGCATTCCATGAAACCATTTATTTGATTGATTTTATCATGAAAATGAAAAGGTAGTTCTTGCTGAGCTTAATTGTATAACATATATCAGAATATTATATTCTTGATACGTTTATGGTTGTTTTAGAGCCAACCAATTTTACATCAAATCCTTGTACGTGAAATATGTTACCAGTAGCATCACACCGAATGCTATAGGTCACCAATTTGAGATGACTCTCTTCCCTGTCACTGCTAAGTCATATCCATAGGTGCATGTCTGTGTTTCACTGAATAGAATTCCCATTAAATGTTTGGCCGTAAAACTGAACCTACCCCACTAGTGTCTTTCAAAGGAATATCATCAGTCTTTTTATTAAAAAGTGAATGAGACCATATGATAAATATCAAAAGGAAAGACAAGAGTCAAAGACTGTCATGACCTACTTCAGACAGTAATCTCTTAACCATTACTGCCATTAAGATTACATATCACGTGTTTAGTTCAAACCAGGAATTACTTGAGTCAAAACTCTGTTGCTTGCAAAAGTAAGCCTGGAGTAGTATAATTGAGGAAATAAAAATAATTTAAGAGAGATTATTCTTTTTAAAAGAGAGTTTCTGTTCCAAATATTTCTTGGTAGTGATCTACTTAATTTCTAAAAATAACTGAACTTTCATACTTTTAAAATATCAAAAATCCTTAATATTTTATTTTATTCTATAAGAAACATTCTTTTGCTAACTTTAGTTCTGAAGGAAATTCTAAGTAAGCAGATTGAACATTCCACTAGCATATTGCTTAAAACCTATCAATTACCCTGATGCATAAAAACCATAAATTTGAGAAATGTAGCATGCATATAAGTTCCACATGTCAGTTTTTATGCAAAACTGTTACTCTGCCAAGATTTCTCACTCTGTCTTTCTCATTCTCTCTTCTCGCCCCCCCTTTCTCTGTGTCTGTGTGTCTGTGTCTCTGTGTGTCTGTGTGTGTCTGTGTATGTGCCACCTAATTAAGAGAATCCATGCCTTTGTTTCATCTAAACCATAGTTCTTAATCTACTCTGGGCCTATAATGTGTTTCTATATCAGCACATTGATACTATTTTCTCCACTATCTCCGCTGGTTAGGAAAAGTGTTGGGGACCATTAAAGTACAATACGCAGTCAGGTGACCATTACATATTTCTAATTTTCATTAAATTAGAAGTTAGGTTTCTCAGGTGGGGAGGGAGTCAAAGCATCTAAGTATTTTGATATGTGTTTATGGAAAATATGCTTCCTAAACAATCTAGTACCATTTCTTTTTTGTCTATTTGAAATGTTTTTATTTCTAGTGATAAGAATACATATTGTATAGGGTGTTTCGCCAGTGGTAGGTGGTGTGTGTGTGCCTGGAATCCGATACTCATAAGTAAGAGGGAAGTATATCTTTGTGAGTTTGAGGTCAGCTTAGTTTACACAATAAGACCCTGTATTTAAAGAAAAATACAGTTTCAACAGAATAAATATAGGCAAATGTTAAAAATAAGTAAGAATGCTTTTGTTTTTGACATTGAAGATAATTAATACTTTAACTATTTTAGTGGTGTCTAAATACTTAAAAAATTTTAAAAAATTGTGCTAATATGAGAATATGCTTGAGAGCACAAAAATAACGAATTTTGTTTTCTCTGGATTTCATACTTTTCTTTAAATATTTTATATTAATCGTTTATTAAGAAATTAGTGGGATGTATCAATATAATATCCTAAACATTTTGTCTTGCTCTAAGTAGCAGTGTAGCCTTCTTGTGTGATAAAAGCTTCTTGCTTAAAGGCTGCCTGGCATATTTAACTACTTCAAAGAAGTGAATGTTCTGGGATATTATCATACTGCTTTATTACTTTAGAGATAAAACAGAAGCTAATGTGAATGTTGTAGAACAGACTTCCATTTAATACTTGAGCACGAGTTTAATAAAATCAAGAATTCTCAAGTATTGACATTTGCTGATATTAATTAGTTATCTATATTTATGCACCTCATAATAATCCTCCGGTTAACTCTGCAATAATAAAAGTGCAGCAAATGCTTCAACTTCATATTACTTGATCAATTTTATCATATTTTCCTTAATTTTGTCATGTTTTCCATTCTCAAAGCACCACTTTAACATTTAACTTTCTAAGTAATGTATGTATTTGCATAAATCTGTATTTAACATTTATTCTATAGTCCCCTAGACAAAAGCCCAAGTTGGCTTATAAGGTCAAGAATATAAGATTTGTAAATGTTACAATAGTAAACCTGATAGTTCAAAGAAATGATGTATTAGATACCAGACGCTATGCTTTACACAGGACAAGCCCCATTCTTAAACAGTAAACATACTAATACCAAGGGGTGAAATTTGGAATGAAAACCACTGAAATAGTTTTCGTGCATCAAAATATTAGCCTGTCTTCCTTTCAAGTTCATTCTCATTATGTGAAGACACTGTCTTCTTGGGGAAATTACCTTTCCAATTCTTTCCATAAAATTATTTGTGACAGTCTTAATTAACTCTACATAATATGAGATACACTCAGAAAATGTAGCAGCTTATACTAAAGTAATGAAACTATCATTTTATTTTATATCCTATATAGAATAAAAAACTGCACCAATGTCAAATCTCCTCTGCTATAACTTCAAGATTTTTTATTTATGAATTTGATTTAGATATGCATTTTTAAGTTTCTGATTTTTATCTCATGTTAATATTTCAGCTTTTCTATGTGCACATCTTATACTTTATGACTGATTATTTAAATTTTGTTTGATATATTTTAAGATTTCTGCAAATCTACAGAAAATAACCAAAGCAGCCATGTGACAGAGCTGAGGAGTAGATATGTTTTCATTGTGTTCAGTGGAAAAGACAAGCAGATGCCAAGACAAGGGGAAGTCTGTAGGTATTGCGGGCAGGAGAATCAGCAAAGTGGTTATGAGTACAGGCTGCTTGGCCAGAAGACATGAGTTTAGTTCACAGCACTCAGGTGCACAACTCCAGCTCAGGAGATTCAAAGCAATTTTTAGGCCTCTGTGGCAGTATACATATGTGGTGTACATATATAAATGCAGCTAAATGCTCAGACATGTAATATAAAAGTAAATAAATCGTTAACCAAAATGTTATTTTTTTTTGTCACTGTTGGTTATGGGTGAATTAAAATTGGTGCCACACCAAAAAAAGGGAGGGTATAAACATGGATAGAAAAGATTCACCTGACGGTTTGATGCCATAAAAATAGGTAGGAATTGATGGATACTTAACCGTGTCTTGGAATATGAGCAGACAATTATCACGCAAAGAGGGCAACAAGTGCTATCTAATAAAAGTCTGATTGACCCTGATGAAATTGTGAACACAGTTAAGTTCCCTCTAGTAAATAAAAATGAAAAAAAACTCTAAAGGCAGTTGAGGTGTAAACAGCACTCAAATATGTCACATTCAGATGAGATAACTGCATACAAGCCAGGAACAACTCAGCATCTCCATAAGTATTGAAATATTTAATATTCAGTATGAATTGTAGAACTCAGTAAGTTGGAACATGTCTTCTTAATCTTTACTCCATTGAATTCAATCTGCATGTCGTAGAGCCAAACTTTCGAAGCTATAGATCATGACCACATTGGGAGAGGCCTAACTGAATGTGGAGGTAGAGAAAGTTCATCTACAGGAAAAAGTTTCTTTTTTCTTTTTACACGTCTTAGACTTAATTTTTTTATAAATTTATTTATTTATTAAAGATTTCTGTCTCTTCCCAGCCTCCCATTTCCCTCTCGCCCCCCTCCCCCAATCAAGTCCCCCTCCCTCGTCAGCCCAAAGAGCAATCAGGGTTCCCTGCCCTGTGGGAAGTCCAAGGA
>NC_022009.1:97092032-97099829 GCF_000317375.1 Microtus ochrogaster | reverse complement strand
GTCCTTTGCTTTACAGAAGCTTCTCAGTCTCAGGAGGTCCCATTTATTCAATGAGGTCCTTAATGTCTGTGCTGCTGGGGTTATACGTAGGAAGTGGTCTCCTGTGCCCAAGTGTTGTAGAGTACTTCCCACTTTCTCTTCTAACAGGTTCAGTGTGTTCGAATGTTAAAAATCAAATCTTAACTGAAAATCAAATGCACAATGAATTATGGGTTTTCAGGAACTGTTTGCCTGTCTACTGGAGGGGACTGCCTCTAGAACCTTAGTTTTAAAGAAAGGGCACACATATTTTGCACCACAGCACAAGCAAATACTGCCCTATATACCAGTTATGATGATTTTTTATTATGAATTGCAATGCTTTACAGAACCCATGAATTTTCTCCTCTTGTAGAGACATGTTGACTAAAAAATAAAGCTCAATATTTTCCTACTATCATTTCTCAGCAGATTCAATTAGTATCTGTTTGATTTTAGTGAATTAGTGAGCTTATTTTAAAATCCTGCTCTGAGTTGTTGACGAGTTTCATAAAAAATATTAAATGAATTTTGACTGGGCATTTGGACAGAATTTCTGAAAACTGCTGGAAAAGTCATATACGTATGTTTCCAATTTAGATGATACATTTATGTGAAGTGCCTATTTCAGTACTGACAATTATTGAATGAAAATATTGGACCAATGAGAAGGCTTTCAGGCCACAAGTTCTTTCTGAAGCAAGCCAGCCAGCCAAAGCTTAACCCTCAAACCAGAGATGGAAAGAAAGAGTAACCTCCCCACTGTACTCTCTGGCTTCTGCATGCACACTGTAGCACATGTATGCTCCCCCCCCCCACCCACAGACTCACTCATGAAGAAAAATAAAATCCATTTTAAAAAGTAAAGGCTTGAAATGTTGTAGAAGAACCTAAAACCGACAATTACCACTTTACTAAGTCAGCATTTTTGTTCCATTTGGAGACTACAGCTCCCAGCATTCCTCTGGACTTATGGATACCTTTCTCCCAGACGCCCTTGTGTTCCCCGTTAAAAACAGGGGTCGCCACGAGCTCTCTTTCTCTTCCCCTCTTTCCTTCCATCTCTGCACACCCTTCCCTTACTTGTTGTTACCCCTCCCCCATTAAAGTGCACCCACGTGGGACTGCCGCGTGTTCGTGTCTCCTTCCTAACCCCGCACCGCCATGTGTCTTGGGTAAAGTCTCCACTCTCTAACCCCGCAAACAAGAAAGACAGAAAGAATAACAAGCATAAGGTATGCTACATTCTAAATATTTGTCCTATATAAATGGGTAAATGTGGTCCTAACCCCACATCAACGGAACTTCTTTTTTGCAATAGATTATTCTAGAAAATTACAGTCAGTCAAATTGTGGAGTTATGAAACTTGGTCCTAATGGTACATCTAATCTAGAATACATCTTCCACATGTAAAGGTCAAGGATTGCTGCAAAGGAGAGGCAGGAAGACCGCAAGAGCTAGAGGAAGTAGCCATCTTCAGAAAAACAGTATTTGGCAGACACAACAGCATCCGTGATACATGAGTAATACCAAGCCAGATCAAATCCCAGCATGGATGGGGGAGGGGTAGGAAGACAAACCCTTAGCTGAGGAACTGTTGGCAAATAATGACTCCTTCTGGAAGGACAGGACATAGGCTAGTAGACACCATCCAATGAATTGAAAAGAATACAATCAGTTAAAAATGTCACTTGGAAACCTTTGAAAAATTATAAAAATAGTTTAACAGACTTTTAATTCTATCAAAAAAAGAGTGAAGGCAAGAAAATATTTGAAGAAATAGGCACAAAACTTCACAAATCTCATGAAAGAGATTACATGTTGAATGAACCTCAAGCTGAATAAACAAACAAAAAAAGAAGAAGAACTAATCTTTTGTTTTGCCAGAACCAAAATGCTGAAAGCCAAGCATGGAGAGTAAACAATGAAAACAGCAAGAGACAAACTGCAAATTAAATATTGGATGTAGTGATTCACTTAGCAGCCAACCAGCTGAAACAATGAAGTAATGAGGGGAAAATGTTGAGTAACATTTTCCATGTGTTGAAAGAAACAATTGTACCATCCAGACTCCTAAATTCAGTGAAAATATTCTTCCAAAATGAAGCTACTGCCTTTTATCCTTCCAGCAGCTTGTCAATCACCTGCCAGCCTTATTTTTACCTGATCCATTACTGGTGGTTCCTGCTGCTGGAAAGCTAAGTTCCTTTACACTTGTCTGCCTCTCGGTGTTCCATTTGGCATAAGATCTATAACTTCAATTATCAATGAGATAAAAACGGTTTTTGATTTTAGTATGCTAAGCATTTCTTGTGATTCTAGGAGAAACTTCTCCCAAACTCTTTTCGTATTTGAACTCATATTAGTCTTGAGTTTAATTAAAAGATCTACTAATCTTAGAAAGATGGAGAAGGTTCCTTTGATATTGATTATCAAATGATTCATGCAAGTGGCTGACTAGGAGCCCTACAAAATGTACTGAGAAAGTTTCTTGTACACAGTAAAGCTCTATACATTGGACAGAAGGTACATAAGTATGGAGTCAAAAGATTCTGTCAGTTATACATTTGTTTGTGTGTATGTGTATATGTGGGAAGTGTGGGGAGTGTATTCATACATGTGTGAATTTCCATGTGTTTCCATGTATACAGCGTATACAAACAAGGGTCAGATGAAGACATTTAATGTATTTCTCTATAAAACTGCCTTATTCCCTTGAGACAAGGTCTCTAATAATCCTGGAGTTAGGCTGATAGGCATTAAGTGCCAGCAATTTTATTGTGTCTGTCCTAACAGAACAAGAGTACAGGCATATGTAGACATATGCAGACATCCCTGTCCATTTACATGGGTCCTGAGGATTTGAACTCAGGCCTTCATGTCTAGTAAGTTACCCAGTGAGCCTTGTCCCCCAAATGAATTCTGTCTTCTCTTATAAAAATAGACTACAATTTTCCTTTCTTGTTTTTGTAATTACATAAAATGTACCTCATTTGCTGCTCTAGTCCAAATATGCT
This sequence comes from Microtus ochrogaster, assembly GCF_000317375.1. Taxonomy (NCBI): domain Eukaryota; kingdom Metazoa; phylum Chordata; class Mammalia; order Rodentia; family Cricetidae; genus Microtus; species Microtus ochrogaster. The sequence goes on along the minus strand of NC_022009.1, from coordinate 97,096,793 downwards.
GTACTGTTTACAATAAAGTACAGTATTATATATATAATATATAATAAAATGAAGGTGTCTTCATTTTAAAACTGTGTGGCTATGATATGTACTCTAAACATATAAAGGATCAATTCAAGCACTCTCTGAATGTATCTGTCACACACAATATACATATATTTGCCATATATTGTGGACCATTTGTAATGATGTCTTAGATATATCAAGATTAGATTACGTTTCTTTGACTTAGAAAAATATTGAAAAAGTTTCAGAAGTCTTCTTTCTGTTAAAATATACATCAAAAATATGTTTCTAGTTTAGAGTAAGGCATATTAAGACTCCTGTTATTACTTGAATTATTTTATTAAGTAGATGCAGCAATATGATATGTTGGATTGAGCTTATGTGGCTTAGGACTGAAAAAGGTATATCCAGACATGTGTGTGTAGGAGGTAAAATATCAACTGAGACCTGAATAGCTTTTAGCAAGGAATCTGAAATTAGAAGTCCATTTGAGACATGATGGCAACTATCTCTAGTCTAGAGGGAAAATAGAAAGGAATCTGTGATCTCTAAAATAAAAGATAACTGGGATTGATCTAAAATGCACACTATTCAAAACAGACTCACAAGATATTTTATTTCTTTTTTTAATCTTCAGAAAAAAATTGCACTTCTTTTTAAAAGTTTTATGTCTAACTCATACTAAAAACTTGAAAAGGTAGAGCAGGCTCCTTGATTTGACCTTGATGTGAAAGTCAAGTACTAATTCAGCTAATCTTAATGGACAAAATACACCTCCCCCACCACACTCATCTTCAGCAATTGTCAGGAATCTAACTTTTAGCAACTATCAAAATAAAGAAGGAAGCATAACAGAATTTAATTAAATAAACATTAGTTCAATTGGTGTACACAATCAAGCACACACTCAAATGCACACCTTAAGAAGGGAGTTCTTAAACCTTCAATTCAAGGTAAATGTGTCACCAATATGAAGGTCAGCAACTCCACCATCAGGTCTTTCCTTCTCCACATCCAAATCCTAACAGTTCCATTTAATTTAAATGTGAGTCCTAACAACCTCAGCAGCCTCTGTAGTTGTAAAGAACTCTCAGAGAAGGAAAATGCATAGCGTTTCACAAAACATAATTCAGAAACATTTGTTTCAGTGCTGCACGGTGCTTTGAATAGTATAGCTTATTTTACAGCTCATTTTAGACAAAACGTATAGGGGTCTTTGTGATTGAGATCTAAAAATAAACATCTTAAAGAGTTCTATTTTAGATGATTGCTATCCTAATGTACTCCTTATTTCCAAGTAAAACTTAAAGTTTCTGGATGATTCTATTGCAGTGATCCTTTCCAAGATAAGAAGGACTGTTCTCTTGGAAATCACTACTAAAGAATTTCTTAGCATCATCTCTTTTCTCAACAAAACCACCTTTATTATATAAAAACTTGTGTAACTAATCTCATAAAAGGATGTTATATGTCATTTTATGTTGTATGTTCTGGATCTAAAACAACTTCACTATATAAGTAAATGAAATGTTACCTAAAATAAATGATTTTAGTATTAAAATTTATGGGAAAGAACTAGAAAAGGAGTTTTCTTTTTTGTATCATAGATCTTAAATTCATTTATTCTTATCTATGCCAAGGCGTAGAAATAAGCTCCAAACAGTCCTTGCGATGCACTGAACTTGTGAATTTTAGGGACTTGTTTGGTGGGTAGACTGGAATGATGACTCCAATGGGAGAAGAATAACTTTTTTCTTGTGCCTTCATACACTCATTTTTAGTAGACAAATGAAGATTCTGCTAACACTAAGCCATATCAGAAATAACAAGAATCATTTGTGCCACCATTCTTATTAAATAATAGTCAAAGAAAGCCCAACAGAATAAAATAACAGGTAAATACAAGCATACACGAATGAGAACAGTCAACATCTTGAACTATTACATCAAATAACTGCACTAACAAACATGCTGGTCTTTCCTGAAGCCCATTTTTAACTCTTGACATTGCTCCCTAGGCTTTGTATCGACTCACATGGAAGCATAGCCTGCTATAGATTAAGAGACCAGCCTTACATGTGTTCATGATTGTCTTTCTTGTATCAAAAATGAGCTCAAAATAAAAGGAGAGGAAACGGGAATTTAATTAGGATTGATTATAACAAACTCTTAGTCACGCTTCTACACATGTAAGTAATTCATTCCACATGCAGACACACAGGGTGTTTTAACAATTCAGTGCGTTCCATTTCCCTAAAACACACGTCTTTAGCAGGATGTACCCCAGAGGAAATACAGTGAAAATATCCCTGTGATAAAATCAATTTATCTTGGAATTGACCTTTTTTTTTTCTGGGTGATATTTCAAATGAAGGTCAGTCATCTCCAAGTAATGACACAGGATGAAAACAAAGGAGCATGAGCATTAATGAGAAAGGTAGTCACATAATTTACCACACCTGACTGGTAACGGGTGGTGTGTATGTGTGTATTATTAAGTCAGTAAACATACGTCTCTCCCATTGCAAAATTCCACACAATGTAACATCATTTTCTATTTATTTGAATTATGTGATATGTTGGATGCATTCACTGAATTAAATGTCTGTCTATGCAAAAATAATAAAGGTGCATATATGCATTTGTTAGTCAAGCACCAACATAAAAAAACAGAGCAAAAATTCTATTGAGGAAGAGACAACATAGTTTAATTTTTATTTTATGTGATCTCTGGGAAGAACACTTTTAAAACAATGCAAATTTGATTTTTTAAACAACTAATATGGTACTTTTATTTAGTGTACATACTCTGATAGTATAGAAGTGATATAAGTTAGCAGATAACTTTTGTATACTATAACATCATTGTGGTAACAGTCTGGTTTTCCAAAGCCTTTTACTTGCATTTAGCTTTGCCTTTTTCCTAGTCCTGTATAATACACCAATGAAACTGATGTCCATTTAATTAAGTTATGTTATAGTTCCTTCTCTGTCAGTTGCTAAAAGTTATATTCCTGGAAATTGCTGAAGGATGTGTGTGTGTGTGTGTGTGTGTGTGTGTGTGTGTGTGCGTGTAATATAAAACATTTGCTATGGCTCTCTTAAGAAAGGATTGATGAACACTATAACACAAGAGGCTTAATAATAGTTTATTGATATCAATTTTCTCTTGTACTTCAGCAATACTGCATATAAATGAAACTCAAATAATAGAAGTATAAAATTCTTTGTGGATGCATTACAGAAGCTTACAAGTAGGAACAGGGCAATCATTGATCCACTTTCTTTAATAATCTCATTTCTCTTTTTTATGTCCAACCATGTGTCTTATTTCCTGTTATTTATCCTGGCATTTATATCTGTTTTATTCAAGACTCAATATCAATCTTTCTGTTTTACCTTAATTTTTACAACCTCAAGGTTTCTGCAACTGTTTATAATTATGATTTTCACAAAATATTCCTTCAGCAAATTTTCTTTTGTTCAGTCTGATACCAAAAAATCCAAACCAAATCAAACCAAAACAAAATTAGAAAACACTTGATATCAACAGTGGTTGCTATCCTGTGCATACATTCTTTTAAAAGATATATATTCTTGTACTAGTAAATGATCAAAACTATATAATTGGTCTCTCAGTGAATATAGAGAGACAGTAGAGAAATACCATATAGACATAGTGATAAATTAAGAACAGCAGAGAGAGAGCGTGGTAATGGCGGGAGCCACAGCAATGGATTACTTCAGTGTGCCTGCCATATGTTATGTAAGAGAGAAGTGTGTTTACTTATTTATTTGAAAAAAGTGGTCATGAATTGATTCTTAACTTCATTTAAATGAAAATATTCGTAACATGCATCAAATAAATGCTGTACCCTCTGCTGCAGTATCCTTCGGAATCCTCGTGAACTTTTGTAAGGAGGTTACCTCGCAAGCACGTTATCGAATCCTGCAATCCCAGCACATGTGGCTCGAGGATCAAGAGTTCAAACCCACCCTTGGCTGCATAGGGAGTCCAAACCAGCTGTAACTGCAGAAGACTTTGTCAAAAGATAACTTAAAAATTAAAAAGAAAATAAATAGAGCTGTGGAACTGTCTAGATGCAAACCTCAACACACCCCGATAGAATTTGCCCTTTTGGTTATATTCATGCATTTACGTATTTTTACTTTTTAACTGTTTGACTTGTCTTAGGCCAAAAATGAATCTTGCACATCAACTCTTCTTTTTAGGTTTGACAACCTCTTGTCATTCCTGTTCATAGTTCTTTGTCAAAAAACTTACAGTGTTTTGGGGTACAGATAAGTGTCATTGTTAGAACTACTAAATTATGGAAATTATATCTTACTGTGTGATAAGGCTCTATCCTCTTAATGACTTTTTTGTGTATTGCTTTTTTTTTCAGATAAGAATTTCTTTACCTCTGTGGCTGACATTTCTTCAGTCCATGTTTGCATAGATTTTATTTCAGAATTTATTTCTATTTTTTAATTGATTTTTATTGAGCTCTACATTTTCTCTGCTCCCCTCCCTGCCTCTCCTCTACCCCTTCAACCCTCCTCCAAGGACCCCATGCTCCCAATTTACTCAGGAGATCTTGTCTTTATTCCAGTGATTAGGTAAGCAATATCTTCATTTGCAAAACAATTTTAAGAATACTTTTTCTCTAAAAAGAGGAATAAAGATGCTTGTATTCAGCTATGTAATATGCTAAATACTATGCTGGTCATGTCTCCCTTTATATTCATTTTTAT
>NC_022009.1:97086600-97090886 GCF_000317375.1 Microtus ochrogaster | reverse complement strand
TTAATACTGTTTGCATTGGTTTTATTACTTTGGAGGCTTTGTGATTGTACTCTTGTTTGTGGCATTTTATAATTATTGGAAGACAATTCCACGAAGAGTTCATGCTGAAGTTTTGTCAGCTCCCAGGGTGGAATATAAATTTAAGACATTTGTGTTGTGCACATAATGGAGGACAGAGATGTTCCTTCCTGGAATGTTCAATAAAGATGAGGTCTCCATTTCACTTTAGAATGGGTTTGCTGCTATCTCAAGGAGAAACATGGAGTGTTAGTAGAGCTGGAGTTCTTAGACCTGCTGTGTGGATCATTAATTTGTACCCTGCTCACACTTTTTCTTAGAGACCCAGAGAAAAGTGCGCTAAAAGAAACTTGTCTAACCAATGGTGACATTTTGCTGACAGTGCTTCTCAGTCAGAATTCTTTGGTGTCTCACCAGATTGTCTAAACCTCTGCTCTACCATGCCCCAGCACAAAATCAGGATAAGTTGAAATGTTCTTCACAGTTCTCAACAAAAGTATTCTATATTGGTTTTTTTTTTTCACCAACTTTTGTGTTTCTCAGATTTTTCCTGTTTATTTTGTTTTCTCATGGCTAACATGCCTAGAATCTATTCTCTGCAGAGGAAAAGCATTAAAGCTTTTCAATTTTCTAGCCTTTTCAGTTCATACCTTTTTCTTTAGCGATGCAGTAATATTTTATAAAAACCATCTGCTATAAAATTGTAAAATTTAAGCATTGTGAAAATTATAAAAAAAATGTTTTTTATAAAAACCTGCCTTTGCGGACCACCTCTATGAAAGTTTTACATCTATGATTAAATGTAGTTAACTACTAATGGTGGCGAACATATCTACAGCAACAAGTGACAGTGGGTACGTGGGCAGCATTCTTGAGTTTGAGTGTTTGGAGGTGCGCTCCTAAGAGATTTTGAAAGTTTATAAGACAGAACAGGTGGAGAAGAGGTCACAAACATGGTTCCACCCATTTCAGTTGACGGGGTAGACAACTGTTCCAGCACTTACATTACTGAATTTCATTTACCAAAATCATAAGATAGGTGTGGCACATCTGAGCAAAGAGAGGACAAAAAAATGCATACTTTGATGGTTTTGATTCAAGCTAAGCTCAGGAGTCCAGCTCAACAGATGACGGGAAGGTGGTGGAGGAACTACAGCAATCCTCTGTGTTGTAGATCCTTCAAACTACCTGAATTGTTACTTTAATATATATGATAGAATCTGTATAACGTAAAAAGCTAAACCAAGACAATGTGATAATTTTATTTTAAAAAATAAAAATTAAAAAATTAAATATTTGAAGAACAATAGAGTATCAACTGTAAGCCCAGAGTTCTTTGCTCAGTAAGCCATTCCTTGTGTACTATTATACCGAACCCTGTTTTTAGACTAGGATAATCAAACAGGAGAGTAGAAGTTGCTCTTCGATGAAATTCAGATCATTATTGATAAATTTTAATATAATTTTTTTGGCTTTTAAAAAGACCATGAAAATTAATAAGAACACTTTTACATTTGGTCATTTTACATATTAGTACAAAGAATAAAATACAGACTGTGCTTTATAAGAAAGTGTGTTTTAAATAAGTAGTAGTAATTGAATTCAACCCCACTTCCTTCAGTTATATCTGCTCCATAAGCATGAAAGGAAATCAATGTTTGTAATTTATACAGCTAATTTACTAGAGTTAAAAAATAAAAGTGGGAAGGCTTATATCCTATTCCTTTGTTCATTTCTACTGACAGAATCACTGCAACTGCTACTCATATCCCAGCATGCCTGCTTGAAGCCCAAGTTTGCTATTTCATTCTACTAGAGGAAGAGACATCATTCATCATAACACGAGGTGGAGCTGAAGTCAAAAGATTACCAAATAAATCCTGAATGGCACTCAATTACTCATTACTTTCACAGCTTGTCCATACATCTGCTGTTAAGTGAATGTTTATACACTTACCCTCCCTCAAGGCCAACCAGGAACTTTATGAAACATGGAGACATAGCCTCGTGTAACATAGCCCTGTTACAAAATATGTCTTCAATGGCAGTTAATCAAAGCATGCCATGAGCTCAACAAAACCTTTCCTAATAGCACAATGCAGTTGAACAACCCATGTGATTGTTTCTGTTCTAAATCTCCCCACTGCCTGTACTCACCAAACTTAAGTAAATTCAGCTCACACTGAGGGACACTCATCCTGGCCAGTGCATTTCACAGAGGCTTTCCAGGACTGCCTCTAAAAAGACTCTGAGGCAACAATGTTTTTATTAAATACTGCATTCATTAATGGTGGATCATGTTACCCCATACTTAATGAGAGGCTGATCATTGCATAAATATCAGTCACCTGATATCAGAAACAATGTTAGTTGTTGCACAAAAGTACCAGGGAGAGAAGAAAAGAATATGCAAAAAAAATTCTTTTGATTTTAACAGGAATTGCAGGAGTTCATCATAGAGTGAAATGGATTCCTGGTTATTACAGAAAAGCACAGCCTATTAATAATGTTACATATATTTTGCAGTAATGTCATCACTTCTTACATTAATATGCATTTACTTGATAATTGTATAGACAAGAAAGTTACTTTGGTATAATTTTTAAATTTTTCAAACAAGATAATTTTATTTATTGATTGATTGATTGATTGAATGATTGTTACCATATAGTCATTGAGCATGATAATGGGTTCCATAACTATAAGTGAATCAGGTTGTTGTATACTAACCTAATATCATTAAAATAAAAAATTATTTCCATTAGAATATATGTTTTCTTTGTCTAGCTAAGCTAATAAAATTGATTTGGGCATGTGTAAGAATTGTTCATGGAAAACTCATATTAGTAATTCCAAATGCAAAATTCATGTCAGTCTTGTTTAATATAAATGAAAGATATTAAGGTATTGCTAGGATTGCAATACTATATACAGTTCATCCTGTATTGTAGATAGTTTATAGTTGGCAACAGCAATCATGAAGGAAGAATTACTGATTTTTGTAACAGGTCACAGGGAACTAACAATCATGCAATCTAATTTTCTGATCATCCAGCTCTTCTTTTCTTTCTTTCTTTCTTTCTTTCTTTCTTTCTTTCTTTCTTTCTTTCTTTCTTTTTTTTTCTTCACCTTTATATATTTATTCATAAGCATTTGAAAGCATAACAGCTTCTTTCTAGAAATAAGAACCTTTGGTTTTTCTATATATGTGCTGAATCTGCAGCCTTCTGGACACTTTACAGGGAAGAGAAAGCTAATGCATAATTCACAAGATGAAACAAATTAGTACGTTCAGGCACCTGCTATTGGTACTGACAAGATTTGGTTTTGCATGCAATGCTAACCTAAATGTATATTCAGCACTCCTCTCTCTTCTTTCCCCCTTCTGTATGTGAATTTCTGCTCACTAATTTACTCCGGAAATAAAATAATTTGCATGAAAGGGAAAATGGCTACCACACAGGGTTGCATCTCTATGTACTAAAAAATAGTAAAGATTAATGATATCAAAGTAGGTTAGTTTAATTCATATCTTCATGAACAAATTCTCCTGTGCCATAAATGTTATTTGATTCTTAGGTATGATTTGATGAAAAGTTGTTTTTATAATTCATTTCAAAAGCATTGAAATAATATCAAGTATAATATAGTAGTTTAGCAAATACCTAGCAATAACAAAGAAATTATGTTTTCAGTTATATCCATATAGTCAAAGAATATCTAAATGACAGGTAAGAAATAGGTGCAGCAGAGTTTCTTCATCATTATAATATATTAATTAATATAATTTTATACTGAATCTAGGGTAATTATATGATGTTCAAATGATAAATGTTACACCTTTAAAATATGTTTTCCAAATTAATGTTTCTATTCTATTTCTTGTTTTCTTGATAGTTATATCATCACTGTGAACACACATGCACACACACAGAGATCAAATTATCAAAATGTGTTAATGTTCCTGGTAGAATAATCACACAACACTGTGTTTTTTTTTCTCTTTTATAGGAAAACTAAGTGATGAAAGCTAAAATGACATAAATAAGAACAAATAGGAACTTAAGCTTAGTATCATAAAATTCCAATCCCACTTTTCCTCTGTAATGTTTTAATTTATTCACTTACATTTGGAAGGGTATGTAAGTGGAGGAAGTTGTATTTGTGCTATTTCTGTTATATGGTGGGGCTCTTTCTCAGTAAATTATACTAATGGTAATTGTGTCACTAAAATCTTTAGCCTTAATAAATACTGTAAGCTGCCGGGC
>NC_022009.1:97080134-97085723 GCF_000317375.1 Microtus ochrogaster | reverse complement strand
AGACTAGTGAACACACTTATGTAAGTGGATAGTGATAACAATGGTGTTGTATAATTGGCTGTAGTCAGTGGACCAAGATGAACAGGAACACTTGTCAATACAGTAGGCTTCCTAATGAAATTGGAAGCTAAACTTAAACACTGGCAGTCATAAGAGTTGTATAAACAGGCAAGGAACTTCCCATTTTAGTTCTTCCATTGGGCTATTCAATGGAAGTGTGTTTCTGAGTAAAAGAAAAGAAATTTTGAGACAGTTTAGATTTAGCTTATGAATCATTCAACTCCCAGAGGTTCTTGCCCATAACAATGTGGCACAGAGTAATCAAGGCATAAATATATTTACTAGGGCAGCAAAGCCAAGGAAAAGAACAAAGAAGCTGCTTTGGTGGGTAAAATGTTTGTTGTATCATATCTGTAACCTCAGCATGCATTTTCTAAGGAATGGGAAGCAGAGATACAGATTTATCGAAACTTGAAGTTTAGATAGACCTGTTCAACCACAGGGAACCAACGGGGAACAAAAGAGAGACAATACCTTAAGATAAAGTGGTAGGAGAGGAATAACACGAAGGTTGTACTCTCGGCATCACAAACCAGCCATGCCTATGTGCCCAGGAGTGTGCACTCCTACACACACACACACACACACATGTACACACATGTATACACACTCACATGAACACACACACACATACACAAAGAAAAAACCCAAAGGTTGAAGGGGAAGGGAATAGCAGGGAGGGGAGCAGAGAAAAATGTAGAGCTCAAGAAAAATCAATTAAAACAAAACCCTAAGGATCATTCTATTGGTGTTTTTGTTACTATAACAACTTTTCAAATTACTAATTATCAACATGACAACTTTATATTCAAAAATTTTCATATTTGGATTATTCTTTGGAAAAAATAAAAGTGAATGTCAAAGAATCAGTTATTTTCCAAAATAAGAGTGTATCCCTATGACCTTAGATGTCCATCCTTCCCTCCTGATAATTTGATGTAATTTCTCTGCATATTCAACAGTGTTAAATAATTTCAGTTAGTGTTGTACTGACTGTCCAGGCCATGTTGGTACACTCACCACGCTCACAAAAGAAAAGAATCTGTGAGTATGACAATCCCATAGCAATTAGAACTAACAACACAGTGAGAATCTGCCACAGGTTCTAGACAGGAACATAGACTCCCTGAGCTGCACCAGTTAAGGCCTGTGCTGGGAAAGTGCTTGGTCGATTTGCAGTTTGTGTGATACTTCATCTTATGTAGACTTTGCCTGGCGTTTCTCGCTGCTCAGTTGAGACTTAAAATGAGTCAAAAACTAAGGCTATTCATAGACAAGATTTTATCTCTATTTTTTCCACAGGTATCCAAACTGTATCGGAGATTGGAAACTTCCCTGCCTCTCCTTCTTCCTTACTGAATTCCCACGGACTTTATCTGCAATGAGTCAAGGAGCTACTCTTGGAATCTGGTTCATTGTCCTTATTGTATAAGAAATAAGCAATTACTGACTTCAGAATGCATTTTCTTATGCATGCAAACTCAGAAGATATATTCAAAATAAACATACTTATTGCCAATTGATATTCTAACAAAAACTGAAAAACGGTGATTTCGACAATATAAATCTATTCTGCTACAACTCTAGATCTTGTAAGACCAAACTGAGTTTTATATATCAAATTAAGGCATCAACAAAACTATTTCTTTCACATCGTTCTTAGAACGATTCCTTTTTTTTTTTTTTATGTTTCAGTTTCCTGTGGCCACCTGGGTTTTGAACCCAGGCATCACCCCCCTCTGCAGTCTGTATTACACTGCTTTTTCTTTAGCATCCTGCAGCCCCACCAGCACCTTGTCACACAGACAGGTGTGATTATATCTATGACTTGGTTAATTGGTCATGTCTTTTCCAGCCCAAGACTCTTAAATAGACAGTCGAAATTCGTTTTATCATATCAGAGAAAATTCTCAGGTTTATGGAATTTCTAATTAAGTAGCGTGGGAAACAGTTAGATGTTGTTCAGTTTCTTCTGCCAAATGTTTTGTTTTTTAAGGAATTCTAGATAAAGAACCTCAAAGACTAAATTATGCCTAGGTTGAAAAACCAGTCTAACCTCTGAGATTCTTTACTCTGACAATGGGCTCGTTGGCTTGAAACCTAGATAGATCAGCATAAAGATGAAAAATGTTGGCTTCCAGGTAAATAGATGTTACTTTTCTCCAATTAGCTTTAAAATATACTCTTTCGTTAAAGCATGAAAATTTCACTATAAAACATTGAAAGACTCCTTTCTACTGAATTCAAACAGCTCATATTTACACAACTGAAATTCTTTTTTTTTTTGCTTTTTAAAAAATATTTTTAAACAATATTATTTTACATACCAATCACAGTTCCCACTCTTTTTGCCCCCCCCCCCCCGTTTTCTCCCCAGCCCACTCACCATCTTCTCCTCAGAGAGGGTGAGGCATCCCATGGGGAGTCAATAAAGCCTGTCACATCACTGGAGGCAGGAACAAAGCCCTCCACCCTGTATCTATGCAAGGTGTTCCTCCACAGTGCCCATTAATGCACTACAGATATGTTCCACTGTTAGTGACCCCACAAACTGCCCAAGCAACACAACTGTCACCCACATTCAGAGGGCCTAATTCAGTCTTATGCAGTTCCGAGCTAACAGTCCAGAGTCAGTGAGCTCCCACTAGCTGGAGACAGATGTTTCTGTGGGTATCCCCATCATAGTCTTGGCCTCTTTACTCATAATATCACTCCTCTCTCTCTATGACTGGACTCTAGGAGTTCGGCCCAGTATGTAGGTGTGAATTTCTACATCTGCTTCCATCAGTTACTAGATGAAGATTCTATGATGACAATTAAGGTAGTCACCAATCTGGTTACAGGGGAAGGGCATTTTAAGGTACCCTCTCAACGATTGCTTAGGTTTTTAGCTGGGGATATGCTCGTGGATTCCAGTGAAATTTCATTTTGCCTGGATTCTAGCTAACCCCAAAGACATGTCATTCATGAGCAAAGCTACAATACCAGAACAAAGCAGATGACACTGACGGCTTCGACAAGAGGGATTTAAAAATAATTTTAGGTATAAAAATATTAAAATGTTGTTTACCATTTATATACATAGTCTTTAAATTTTTCTCAAACATAGAAAATTATTGAACAGAAATAGAATTAGAAATGATTCATTGAGGTGGATCCCCTTTCTCCACTCTTCTCAACCACACATTTTTAAGACGCTATTTTTTTCTTTAGGGGAACTGAAAATTCATGAATATAGCTAGATGTGGTATCTGTTCTAATTAATTAATTCTTCTATAAGGATATACAAAATTTCCTTACATCACAAGTACTTATAAATGCTGTGGGAACTCCTTCAGCTAATAACTTTTAAGATAACAGCCCACTTTATGCGTGGTCTCATGTACTATAAATGCTGATGAAAAGTGCAGGCCTCTTGACTCTTCGGTTGCAGTTCCCAGCACTTGCAGGGGACTGTGAATAACCCCTTCTTCTTTTTGTTTATTCCCATATAAGTAAACTTTTGTTATGCTCCCTTCCAGGCTATTGTGGAACTCTTTTGTATGCTAACAAATTGGCACCAACGTGGATCCTTGCCGCTGCCCAGCCCTGCCTAGCCCTGCCAAGGCCCCCAAGGCCTTCTACCCCACGCAGCTGAAATACCCCTTTAAGCAGCTGCCCAAGGTTTGGATCTGCTGGCCTGCCATGGTGATTTGGTAATTTCACCACAGCCTGCATCTGTCTAGCTTGGGCCTGCCTACTGCTGTGAATTGGTCAGACCTGCTACTGCCTCCTGGCTGCTTTCTGCTACAACTCCTCAGTAGCTTCTCTGGCTTCTGCCAGGCCTGTCCTGATCAGGTTGGGCTCTGACTTGAGAAGGAGTAAGGGCTCTAATCCTGACCCTGAAACACAGGCTTGCATCTCTAGTTTGGATCCACGAATGCCCGGCCCGCGCTTCAGCCAGTAACCTCGTAGCAGCTCTTGAGTGCCTGTTAGCTCTGGATTCCTTGATATATTGCCCAACTCAAACATCCATATGTGGTTGTGCTGTGCTTAACTGACTTAACTAAACGTATTTGTGTCTCTAAGTCTCAGATAGTTTAGGTACTGATCTAGGACCACCCTTACTGCCACAACTGCGAGACCTGTTGGTCAATCAAGATTATTAAGCATGCAAAAATTTTCTGAAGTAAGCTATTTTGATTAATAAATAAATAAATTTGAAAATTTATAAACTAACTCGAAGATAATTGCAGACAATACCGCTATCCAGGAATTTAACAGTTTTGTTTCTACTATGGATGGAATTCTGCAAGAGCTATATGACCCACCTTGTACATATATTTTCGTTATCATGTCAGCTATTTTAAGATACTCAACAGAATGTAGGGAATATTCAAGGATTACTGTGTAAATATTTCATTGAAAACAAAGATATTCTTTATAAAACATTTTATTTCATAGATTACTAAAGCAAATATTTTATGAAATGTAAATATAATAACAATTCATCAATATTAACCTGTAAGTCAGAATTCTGAATAAATCCCTGTATTTATTTCATATTAAGGAATTTACAGGAAAAACAATTAAAATCAGTATAAGAAATGGATCACAACCAACTAGTTACATTGTTTAAGTTCTCAATAAATTTACTCTAGCACTCTCTCAGCATTTATGTACTTAATTTTATTATTGGTTTTTGAATTTGGGGTGATATTTCAGGAATATTCTTTGCTCATTTATTTATTAAATTGTGTGTTTTTTAATTTTAATCTCTGTTGTATAGCTAAAGCATACTTTATCATTTAACAGCCATGCAGTTTGCAAATTCAATAAGTAAAAATAAGAAAGTTAATATAGTGTTACTATGAAATATAAAAAAGCCATTGTTTTAACTGAGGTCAATGCATATTTTTTCTTTAAAAATTTTCCAGGAAAATTTTGTCATATAATACTGACTAACACTGAACATGGTAAAGGAACATGGTAAAGATACAAATGTATTGCATGTTGTCAAACAATATTGATTTCATTGCTATCCCTGAGTATAAAATAAACTTGATCCCCTAAGAAATGCAAACAGTATAGTTTACATTAGTAAAGAAATGAGACTACTATAATTGCATCTTAAATGGTGATCTTTAAATTGATTATAACATATAAAAATTGTGATATGAAAAGAGACACAAGAATAAATCTGAAATTAGAAACTTTACTTTGGCCGTATGTTTAATCAAAATAGAAAAAAGATAACGAGTCTCCATACTAAGGTGGGCACTGTCTTTTCTCTGAACACCAAAAATTAGCTTTTAATTTTTGTTAGTAAGCTTCAATCTTTCTTCAAAAAAATGTAAAACTATTCTATTTAAAATCTAAAAAATGTAAAATGTTTGAGACTAAGTAGTTATATAAACAAAAATAATATGCTTTAGATAATTTTATAAAATACACACTTTGACTAATGCAAATTCAAATTTATTAAATATTTTAATATATGTTAAATACATATCTCTATTGATAAGACCTAGTATCATTACTAACTTTAAT
>NC_022009.1:97063279-97080034 GCF_000317375.1 Microtus ochrogaster | reverse complement strand
TTGCCCAACTCAAACATCCATATGTGGTTGTGCTGTGCTTAACTGACTTAACTAAACGTATTTGTGTCTCTAAGTCTCAGATAGTTTAGGTACTGATCTAGGACCACCCTTACTGCCACAACTGCGAGACCTGTTGGTCAATCAAGATTATTAAGCATGCAAAAATTTTCTGAAGTAAGCTATTTTGATTAATAAATAAATAAATTTGAAAATTTATAAACTAACTCGAAGATAATTGCAGACAATACCGCTATCCAGGAATTTAACAGTTTTGTTTCTACTATGGATGGAATTCTGCAAGAGCTATATGACCCACCTTGTACATATATTTTCGTTATCATGTCAGCTATTTTAAGATACTCAACAGAATGTAGGGAATATTCAAGGATTACTGTGTAAATATTTCATTGAAAACAAAGATATTCTTTATAAAACATTTTATTTCATAGATTACTAAAGCAAATATTTTATGAAATGTAAATATAATAACAATTCATCAATATTAACCTGTAAGTCAGAATTCTGAATAAATCCCTGTATTTATTTCATATTAAGGAATTTACAGGAAAAACAATTAAAATCAGTATAAGAAATGGATCACAACCAACTAGTTACATTGTTTAAGTTCTCAATAAATTTACTCTAGCACTCTCTCAGCATTTATGTACTTAATTTTATTATTGGTTTTTGAATTTGGGGTGATATTTCAGGAATATTCTTTGCTCATTTATTTATTAAATTGTGTGTTTTTTAATTTTAATCTCTGTTGTATAGCTAAAGCATACTTTATCATTTAACAGCCATGCAGTTTGCAAATTCAATAAGTAAAAATAAGAAAGTTAATATAGTGTTACTATGAAATATAAAAAAGCCATTGTTTTAACTGAGGTCAATGCATATTTTTTCTTTAAAAATTTTCCAGGAAAATTTTGTCATATAATACTGACTAACACTGAACATGGTAAAGGAACATGGTAAAGATACAAATGTATTGCATGTTGTCAAACAATATTGATTTCATTGCTATCCCTGAGTATAAAATAAACTTGATCCCCTAAGAAATGCAAACAGTATAGTTTACATTAGTAAAGAAATGAGACTACTATAATTGCATCTTAAATGGTGATCTTTAAATTGATTATAACATATAAAAATTGTGATATGAAAAGAGACACAAGAATAAATCTGAAATTAGAAACTTTACTTTGGCCGTATGTTTAATCAAAATAGAAAAAAGATAACGAGTCTCCATACTAAGGTGGGCACTGTCTTTTCTCTGAACACCAAAAATTAGCTTTTAATTTTTGTTAGTAAGCTTCAATCTTTCTTCAAAAAAATGTAAAACTATTCTATTTAAAATCTAAAAAATGTAAAATGTTTGAGACTAAGTAGTTATATAAACAAAAATAATATGCTTTGGATAATTTTATAAAATACACACTTATCATTTTGACTAATGCAAATTCAAATTTATTAAATATTTTAATATATGTTAAATACATATCTCTATTGATAAGACCTAGTATCATTACTAACTTTAATTATAACACTTATAGAACATAGTTAAGAAATATACAAAATAATAATATTCTTAATATTATACATTTAAACATATTACAGAATAGTCAGTGTAAAACAATGTTTCATAATAACCTTTAACAAAATATTCAAATTTGTTTTATTTAGTTATTATTTTATAGAAAAAAATATTTTTCTGCAGAAACTAACTATGTAGCTCCATAAAATAATATTTCTTCAATGGAAATATTTGGATAACTTTCATATGGATTGAAAAGTTTAAGGTGGGAAAATCATTTAAAAACTAAAACAATTTTCTTAACCAAAATCCAAAAAATGTTTCTTAAAATAAAATTTCTGACAAAAGGCTTTCAGTGCAGAGACAAATGGCAGACCTGTAAGAATCCCAGTGCTCTTTGCATACTCTGAATTTAATAGAATATGCAATCAACATGAAAATGAATAAGAGCTTGGCTATCTAACTGTCAGATCATCAAATCTAAATTGCTCATATCAAGAATTATGTGTCCAGAATTTGACAATAACTATCATCCTAAGATTCTAAAATTCCATTTTTCTGTACTCAAATTTATGACAATAATTTCTCTTTGTTTTATTTTAGGCTTGGTTTATTTTCATTCCAAGTTTGAGTAATAAGTTCATTAAGTTTGAGTCATAAAACCATCTTAGAATTTCATTGAACTCACTGTTGATCAAATTTGCCTTTTCCCAAATGCTTGCTTATATTTCAGCTAACTCATATTCTAAATACAATTGGGAAAACAAGCCGCAAAGACACCTGCAGTGTGTTGCCAGGGTAGAAACTGACAGGATTGATGACAAGGTATGAGTAGTCATTTCCCACGGATATTTTTCTAATTTCTGTGGTTTTACAATAATACATGTTTACATTTGGCCAATAACTATATCCCATATTCTTTGAACTGTCCATGGAGAACGTAATTCAATATAGAATACTGAATGTCTATAAGGTAATGCCAAACTCTACATGAAAAAATTAGTGTGTAATTTCAAGGTTATATAAAAATAATGGCTCAAGAATTAGTAATGAGTATCTGGCAGCTCCCAAGAAGTTCTCTGGTAAGTCCCTAGCAGGATAATGTTTTACATAGAAGTGGTAAATACATATTTACATATATTAGAAAGTGTGCATGCTTACTATTGATGTTTTGAGCTCTGTCTTTGAGACTTTTCCATCTGAATTAAAGCAAGTATGACTTAAAAGAGATGCTCATATTTAGGCTTCTCAACAATCACTCAAAAAAGAAAGGTGAGCCGGGCGATGGTGGCGCAGGCCTTTAATCCCAGCACTTGGGAGGCAGAGGCAGGCAGATCTCTATGAGTTTGAGACCATCCTGGTATAAAGAGCTAGTTCCAGGACAGGCTCCAAAGCCACAGAGAAACCCTGTCTCAAAAAAAAAAAAAAGAAAGAAAAAAAAGAAAAGAAAGGTGAGCCGGGAGGCTTGGCACATGCCTTTATTCCTAGCACTAAGGAGGCAGAGGCAGGTGGATCTCTGTGAGTTTGAGTCCAACCTGGTCTATAGAGCTAGTTCCAGGAAAGTTGGGTCTGTTGCAGAGAAACCCTGTTTCAAAAAACAAACAAACAAACAAACAAACAAAAAAAGAAGGTAGAGAGCATTATTAGCTCCTCACCTGAGGTTACAGGCAGTCCCTCCTGCAACTCTCTCCCTCTTTTTGATAATGCAGTCTCAGATACACATGATCTCAGGAATTTCTAGACAGTGCATAAATAGAAAAACGCTAATAGAGTATTGGGGACAGTGTTATTTAACCTGGGGTTATGCTTGTAAGCAATATGGCAGTTATTGATCATTGACATTCTGATAAGTAAGTCTAACCCATGGTACAGTAAGTAAGTCTCCAAACTGGACATAATTCCAATTGTTACTTTGGTGTATTCTTTGAATCATGTCTGAATGAACAGGTATTTCCTCAATAGAAAAGCAAATGCAATCCTGAGTGAGAGGTATACAAGAATTCTTTATGTCATTCATTAAATTACACTGAAATGTGAAGTTATCTTAAAATGTAAATTATCAATAAAATTAATTTTCTTGCAATCTATTTATATAGAAATATAAATGTATAGAATTTTATGCATCACTGAATTTTAAATAGCTAATGATTTCATTTGTTTAACAATACTCTATCATTAAAAATAATATTATAATAAATGTATTGTTAATTTTACTGCATTTTATTATCTGTGACAAAATAAGAGTTGTTTCTGTATGATAATTAAATATGCTAGACTTTATTTTTTTTTACCTCTACCACCTCACAAAAATAGAACAAACATATTATTCAATTCGATTCTATATGAATTATATTGTAGTATACTAAGGTCAAAAAAGATGTAAAGATGTTATTGTACATAGTATTTGTCATGCATAAGACTTTGGCTTTAATGAAAGATGGAAAGTGACCATTTTCAGTAAGTCTTTGTTAGAGAGATCCTCGCAAAGCTGAACACAGCTGAAGGGAAAGGAATGGTGAGATTTAAAACAAATGTTTGTTCAGGCTTCTGAACCCTGAAGAGAAAAGTTTAATACCAGGTGAAAGTATGTTGTGTGATACAATCTCAAGTGTGTCTTAGCAGTCTTAAACTGGAGATCTTACTGGTTTCTAATTGACTCCTCAAAGTTCACAGTGTCTAAAAGGAACTTACATATCTGAAATCAGAGAAGGGAAGGCTGACTGTCTCTGTGTGCTAAACATAAAGGACATATTAGGAATTTATTTCTTTGACTTAGAGTTCATGGTTTCCCTGTTGACATATTTCTCTTAATGTGTGTCTGACTTTAATTTTCCCCTCTTTACAAGGATGACAATAATATTGGTTAGAGCCTTCCATAATGACCTCCACTTAACTTGACATCCTCTTTCGGGGCTAGAGCTGTCACTTCTGCATCACCAACCCAAGATACTCAAGATTTTCTACTTCAGCAACAGTTCATAACAAATGGGTCAAGCGACTATGATGGAATCATTGGAAACCAGTTTCCAGGTTTCTCCTCCAAAAAAAAAAATCCTTTTTCTGTTGTGTTGGGTATCCATTTTTACTCATTTTTGTCTTTTTACTTTAATATTTTAGGCAAATAATAAGAATCTTTTCTACCCTGTCACAGTGAGCTGTGTTCTTGTATCCATGTTTTCTTTTGGTATGCTCTCTTGAGTTTTTTTTTCTTTGAAAAC
This sequence comes from Microtus ochrogaster, assembly GCF_000317375.1. Lineage (NCBI taxonomy): Eukaryota > Metazoa > Chordata > Mammalia > Rodentia > Cricetidae > Microtus > Microtus ochrogaster. Next base: position 97,075,279 of record NC_022009.1, on the reverse strand, counting down.
TCAACATTTTAAGAAGGATTAATGAAATTTGATGCCTATTTGTACAGTGATCATTTTGTCAAAGTGATCATTTTTGATTGATTTTATCTAAGTATAATCATCTTTGGTCTCAGCTACCCTTGGTGAACTGGAACCCAAACATATTGGTATTTTATATAAAATAAAAGATCTTTTGAAGAAGAGAGGTCACAGTGATATGACTTCATTATAATGCATTCTTGTGACTTTTCTGCTTTATTTAATATTGGCAATATCTTACTGTACCTAATTTATAAATTAAATGTTGCAGGTACATACGAGTGAAAAAAAAAACACAATAGTATACTTAAGATTTGGTGATGTTTGCTGTTTCAGACATCCATTGAGGACATTGAGGAGTCTTGGAATGTGTGCTTCCAGATGACAGAGCTCACTGTGCAAGTTCACTGTATTCACAAACATACATCCTGTGCATAGCATTTCATCTCATCCTTTTCATATTCCTAGGTAACTATGTTTTCAGAGCCCATAAATAACAATTCAGTTTCCTTGATGGGACTTGAGCTCTGCCTCAAACTCTTGGCCTTCGTTGTTGCTGTGGTAGATTTGACAAGTTTGCTAGCTCAATGAGTCTTAGTGGGTAAACTCTCTCCTCTATCTTTTTAAACATTTTATTAAGAAAAAAATTAAAGGTAAATAAATGTTAGCAAATGACATGGACTATTGTCTCAAAACAATTCTCTGTCTGGACATAAAAGAAAACAATGAAAATCTGTTATACATTATAAAAAAGTGTAAAGTTGTTCCCATTCCTGGTGTAGCTGTGCTTGAGAAACAGTCTTTTTGACTCCCACATTGATCAATCACCACACACCAGCTCAAATTTCTAACCTTAAAACCTTGTGAACTAACTCTAAATGTATTGAATTTTAATAATATATTCAAATAGAAAAAAACAATTAAAATTTTTTATGAATTATATATATTAAATTTTTTCTAAAAAGTCAACTATATACAATTAATTATTTTCAGATCACTCCTTATAAAACATGAACAGCATCAGCAAGCTAGTTCAATGAACTGAGGAATTTTCCACCAAACCTGAGAACTAAATCTCTAGGATTCAAATAGTAGACACAGAACCGACTCATATAAATTTTCTTTTGAATACACCTTCCCCCCTCCCACAACACTCCCACCCTCCATGCACTCCACAGTGAGTGGTTTCCCAAGGGGAGTCAACAAAGTCTATCTAGCACATTGCTTTGAGGCAGGACCAAAGCCCCCCCCCCCATTATATCTAGACTGAACAAAGAATCATTTCAGAGAGAATGGGTTCCAAAAAGACAGAACAAACAACAGGGATAAATCCAGTGGCCCCACAGTCTGCCCCAGCCATACAACTAACTGTCACCCATATTCAGAGGGCTAGTTTGGCCCTACGCAGGTTCCCACACTGTCAGGCCAAAGTTGGAAGGCTCAAATAAACTGTTTCAGTGGGTATCCCCATCACGGTCTTGACCTCTTTGCTGGTTTTCTCACTTCTCCCATTCTTTGATTGTACTTTGGAAGTTTAGCCCAATGCTTGGCTGTAGCTCTCTGCATCTGCTTCCATCAGTTGTAGGATGATAGTTCTATGATGTCTTTTAAGATAGTCATCAATCTGACTTCAAGGCAAGGCCAGTTCAGGCATCCTCTACACTATTGTTAGGGTTTAAGCTGTTGTCATCTGACTTATCCATGTTAAAAATATGTTACTATCACCAGTAGCCGGAATACACTGGAAACCAGAGTTTGCCAAAAAATCAAATGGAATTGCAGGCATGTCTATAAGGTTGTGGGCCTTTTGGCTTCCACTTCTGCCATTGTTCCATCTAGCAATGAATGAAAATAAAGTGTTCTAGAGAACCACACACACACACACTCACACTCAAAGAAGACACACACACATACATGCAGGAAACTGTTGAAATTCTGTTATAGATAGTGTTACAGAGATACCTGTCATACATATCATTTGTTCATATGTTATTGTTGAACATGTTGATTGAAACAATGTATTGCATATAAAAAAGTGGATGGCGTGTAAAGTAGATAAAAACTTCATTACACAAATATTAGTTTGCAGGGTATTTCATGAGTATAAAAATGTGGCTTCCGCTTACATTTGTTAGTAGGAAAATAATCTGAGGTTTGATTAATTATGTAATGCCACTTTGAATTCAATTTTGCCTTAATTTTCCATGGGGTCTTAACCTCTTTATATTAGCCAGTATGCTGACATGGTTTTATACCTTCAATTAGTTTCGTTCAATTGCATGAACCTGCTATTAGAAAAGGCTAACTGTCATCACATGCTGTAATTAAATCTTCTAAAACTCAGAGATAAGAAGAGCCTTGTATCTGATAGTGTCAATGAATTCTTGTGATATTTCCTAAGTAAAAATAAATAGACACAGGTACTTTAAAGTGATCAGAAAGCTTACTAAAAAAAAATTGCAATTCAGTCCCCATGATTTTCCTTTATTCTTAAGCACTCAGTCTGATTTGTAAAGACACTTTGTTCAAATAGGGAAGTTTGTACCCTTTAGTATACACTAAAATTGCTCTTCACATACAAAATGCATCAGATTATGTAAATGGTCTTTAATATAATGGGCCTGTCCTTCATGCTGTTTTGCTTATATTAACACAATTTTTCAACTTTTTATGACAAATGTATTACATTTTGAAGCTTATTCTTTTATAGCATGATATTTGTGGAGAAATGATAATTGAGTCTGTACCTGCTGTTTCAGCTGAAAGGAATTCATTTATCCAAAATTGTTTTAATGCTAACACCACGTAATAATTTAAAACTGTCTGTGACTATATGTAAATTTGTAGATGTAAGAGCTTTCATAAGCACACACATACATATACATATATGATATAAAGGAACACATACATATGTAAATATAAGATTAAATATTTAATCTTATGTAGCACATAAGATCATATACTTAAAATATTAAAATTATCTATCAATAGGTATATATAAAAATTCAATTTTCAGATTTTTCAAAACAATTAGTTTTTTCTCTTTTGTTTTCTTTTATTTAATTTTATTTTTAAAGCATTTTTTATTTTATATAGCAATCCCAGTTCCCATTCCTTCTCTCCTCCAGTTTCCCCCAATTTTCACCTACCCCACACCCATCCATTCCTTAGAGTAAGGCCTTCCATGTGAAGTCAAGAAAGTCTGTCACATCACTTGAGACACGGCCAAGGTCCTCCCTCCTAGTTGGACTGAGCAAGATGTCCCTTCATAAGGAAAGAGCTCTATGATATATGATAACAGCTGAGGTCGTCGTCAGTGTGCTTACAAGGGAACGACAGTTAAGGCACCCTCTTCACTATTGCTTAGATTCTTTGCTGGGGTCATTCTAGTGGATTCCTAGGAATTTCCCGAAGGGGAGGTTTCTCCCTATCCCCATAATGGTTTCCTCTATCAAGATAGTGCTTTCCTTGCTCCCCCTCTGTTCTCCTGCCAACATGACCTTCTTGATCCCTCATGCTCTATTCCCCTCTCTTCTCCTCCCCTTCCCACTCCCTTCCTACCCTCTATGATCCCTCCACACACACTTTATTCAGGATATCTTGTCTATTTCCCCTTTCCAGGGGAATTCTTGTATGTTTCTCTTAGAGTCCTCCTTGTTTCTAGGCTTCTCTGTGGTTGTAGGATATATGCTTGTTATTCTTTGCTTGACATCTACTATCCACTTATGAATGACTACATACTGTATTTGTCTTTCTGTGTCTGGTTTACCTCACTCCCTATGGCTTTTTTTCTAGTTCTATCCATTTCCCTCCAAATTTCAAGATGTATTTTTTTTTTTATTTCTGAGTAGTACTCTAACGACTAAATGTGCATTTTCTTTATTCATTCTTTGGTAGAGGTGCATCTAGGTTGTTTCTGTGTTCAGACTATTATGAATGAATAATGTTGTTATGAACACAGCTGAGTGAACGTCCTTTTGGTTTATGATGGCAGAATTTCCACAAGTATGGGAAGAAGTAGAGATTATAAATTCATGGACAATAACTTAATTAAAAAGAAATATGCAACACACACGTACAAACATACACACAGCATAAAATGATACACAGATACACACATATACAAATTTTTTTTCCAGTATAAATGTTTCTAAGACTAAGTAGGTGAATATAGGTAGATGACATCAGAGATAAAGAAATGTTGTAATATTTTCTGTGACATTGCAACATTTCAAGATAGACCCTAAGTGCTGGAGATATAGCTCACTCAGTAATATAATCACTTGCAGAAGTATGAGAAGCTGAGTTCAGATTTCTACCACATAAAAAGCAAGGGTTAGCGTGTCACACCTGTAATCACAGTTTCTGCTGCAAAACATTGCAGATCTCTTTGTTTTCTGAAAAACTATTACTTCATTTCAGGAAAGCATATCCTCATTTATATAAAATTTGGATTTTACTGTGTTCTAAAAAGCACATTTATTTAAATGCTATGAAATATGATTTTGAAATACTACTTTTTATTTCAGTGAAATGCCCAAGGCTCTGAATATCATTTATGAGAGATACAAATTAATGTTAAAATATATTCATTTACTTTTAATTACTGTGATCACCATGATTTCCACATGGTTAATTTTAAAAGTAGAAAATGCAAACTCACTCTATCTCTTTTAATCAGTATGTGTCTTGAAGACACAGTATGCTGCATAAATGTATCAGTTCATGCTCTCAAGTTTTCCATGAAAATGGGATCTACATTTTACTCAGGAATTAGTGAATGATGGAATTCACTGCAGTGAGAAAGTCTCTAATCTAAGAATAGTTTTCTACTTTTGTGGAGATAACTTAAACTGATTAAAATATTTATCCAGAAAATTTTCTCACATAATTAACAAAGACTTTGTAAACAATAATGTTGAAAATATCTCACCCCTATCCTGTCTCTGCCCTTGATGTGGGATTCCCCTCTGTATGCTGTGATTACAGTTAATGAGTAAAGAAACTGCTTTGGACCAATAGCAGGGCAAAACGTAGGTAGGCAGGGAAAACTAAGATGAATGCTGGAAGAAAGAAGGCAGAGTCAGAGAGAAGCCACGAAGTAAAGAAAAATAAGATCCACATGAAGATGGAATATGTAAAGCAAGTCTGGATTATGTATATTATTGTATTTTCTTCAAACTTTTTGACTGTGAGGGATCTAAGTAACTAACATATATCCTTTAAAGGTATTTTGTCTTCAAAAATTATGGGTCTAAGGATATGTTGCTTTGGAAAAGAGGTTCTTCTTTTGTTTCCACAGAGGATAAAAACCTGTGCCTTGCTTCCAGACTAATATAGTTTGATGGATAAAGACCTCCTGAAAAGTTGCTGTGAACACCCCTAAAATTTACTGTGGCCAACAAAAAGCAGAAAGCAATTTGGACTGAACTACACCCATATCCAAAAATACTATCTATAAATGTTCTTTTTATTTAAAAGGGGATATGTTATAGAGATTGCTTTGGTATGGATCATGGTTTATTGATGCAGATTCAAGGTCAGGTTTGTTATATACATATTTCTGCTTTTGATTAAGGTATTGTGTTTTCTAGCTCATTTAAAAATGTAATGCAATAGATAGTCATCTATAATAGTCAAGTTTATAGTCATGTTAGTTAGATTTTCTAGATGTACAGAGATATATGTCAGGTGGATAGGCATTCTTTAAACCTTTCAAAGACTATAGAATATGGCATTTAAAATGCTTAAAAATTTAGGATTTTTCATATCAGTGAGACACATCTGTTTCTGACAGCACCAAGCTACTTCAAGAAGATGATGGGTTTCAAAGAGTCTCCTTATGGCATTTGATAGGCATTTGTTCAGAAAACTGCTCTTGCCTGGACTGCTTGATGAACTGGACATGCAGGACCCACAGAGAAATGACTGCTAAACTTGCCTAAAAGCGAAACAATCCTTCAGGGTTCCTGATTAATGAAAGAGTTTGCTAGACATTCTACAGGACACAGAAAAAAAGTGACTGACAAACTGCGAATATAGGTAGATATGTCTTTGAAATTTCCTGCTTCATGGAAAAGACTGCTCGATACCATGGGCCTTTAGGCAGAAAATTGATGCCCCAACGTACAGAAGAAACTTGGGTGACTTTCCAGTAGCAAGATGTCTCTGTCAATTCTAGTGTTTTGAAAGTGGTTTACAAAGCAATTTTATTTTATTTAGGTAATATTATATACTTCTGGAGCCTTTCATGGAGTTGAAGAATTGATATAATTTTCCTTAGTTATGATAAAAGATAAAGTAGATATAAATATTGTAAGTGTAATTCTTATGTGATACCTTCTTTGTTATATGAAATTTTACTATGTTGAAGATTAAGCCTTCCTTTTTATTTAAACAGAAAAGAAGAGATGATGTGGAATTCCCGTCAGTATGATATGAATATTGTTCGTTAATAAAGAAACTGTTTTGGGCCTGTAGCAGAGCTATAGGGGAACAGAGCAAGGTAGGGAAAGCTAAATGGAATGCTGGGAGAAAGGAGGCAGAGGCGGAGGCAGAGAGAAGCCATGTAGCTCTACCAGAGGCAGGTGGAACTTTACCTTGTAAGCCACAGCTACATGGTGATATGCAGATTAATAGGAATGGGTTAAATTAAGATGTAACAGTTAGCCAATAAGAAGCTAGAGTTAAAGGGCCAAGCAGTGTTTTAAATAATATAGTTTCTGTGTGATTATTTTAGGGCTGCACAGCTGGGAACCAGCAAGAAGCCTCCACACAACATTGTTTATAAAAGTTTGTTTACATTTAAAGGGTTGTATGCTATAGATATTTGCAATGGTATGGATCTTGGTATATTGATATAAATTTAAGATCAATTTGTTATACTATATATACATATTTTTGATTTTGATTAAGGTATTTTGGTTGTGCAGCTCATTAAAAATGTAATGTATAATTAAGAAATATAGGTTAATATATAATATCTATAATAGTCAAGCTTTTAGTCATGATAGTTAGGTTTTCTAGTTGTATAGAGATATATTTCAGATGGAAAGGAATTCTCCAAATCTTTCAAAGACCTACAGAATATGGCATTTAAAATGTTTTAAGGACTTGGGACTTTTCATGACAGTGAGACACATTTGTTCCTGGCAGCACCAATCTACTTCAAGAGGAAGATGGGCATCAATGAGGCTCCTTATATAGTTGGTTAGCCATTTGTGCAAGAAACTGCTCTTGCCTAGAGAGCTTGCTAATATGCTATGTGAACTGGACATGCAGGACCTACAGAGAAATGACTGCTGAACTTGCCTAAAAGTGAGACAGTCCTTTGGTGTTCCTGCTTCATGAAAGAATAGAGTCTCCTAGACATTCTGCAAGACACAGAAGAAAGTGATTGACAAGCTGCCAATATAGGCGGAACTGTCTTTGAAATTTTCTGCTTCCTAGAAAGTCTGTTGGTTACTATGGGCCTATTGGTTGAAGATGGATGCCCAAACAATACAGATGAACTTTGGGTGACTTTCCAGTAGCAAGATATCTTTATCAATTCTAGAGTATTAGAAGTTGATTACAATGCATTTCCTGTTTACTTCGGTAATATTATATCCTTCTGGAGTCTTTGATGGAGTTGAAGAGTAACTATAGTTATAATTTTAAATATAGTAATAATTATAGTTATTTTAGAGAATAAAATAGATATAAATGTTGTGGCTGTAATTCTTGCTTGATACGTATTTTGTTATATGTAATTTTACTATGTTAAAGTTAAAACCTTCTTTTTATTTAAACAGAAAAGGGGAGGTGATGTGTGATTCTCCTCTATATGCTGTGATTACCATTAATGAATAAAGAAAAACTGCTTTGGACCAATAGTAGGTCAGAAATTACATAGCCAGGAAAAACTAAGCTGAATGCTGGGAAGAAGAAGGTGGAGTCAGAGAGAAGCCATGGAGCCACTGCTGGACAGATGTGTTGAAACTTTGCTGGTATGCCATGATCTCCTGGAGCTGCACAGATAAATAGACATAGGTTAAATTAATGTAAGAGTTACACAATAAGAAGCTAAAGCTAATGGGCAAAGCAGTGATTTAATTCACTTTCTGTGTGATAATTCTGGGGCTAAGCTTCCGGGAAACAACAAGCAACATTTTACTACATGCCCTTAATTTATTATAGCAAGGGTAGAAAACAATAAACAGCTATTTGCATATCACCACTTTATACTTAACAATAGTCAATGAGATTTGACAGGTGGTCCTGAGGGAAAGATTCGATAGATTAACAAACTATGAATTTAAACACTATTTTATTCCTATTCTTTCATTTTTAAAATTACAATATTGTGGGTGAATTATATGATTCTGTGTATGTGCATACACACACATGTGTTTGTGTCTCTATGTGTGTTTATATGTGTGTTGTGTTAGTGTGTTTGTGCATGCAACTGTGTCTATGTGTTTGTGTGTGCATGAGTGTTTCTGTGTGTGTTTCTGCATGTCTGTTTGTACACATGGCTAAGAGTTACAGTGAAAAAGGAGAACTTAAAGACAACCTGCAAGAACTGGTTCAGTTCTTCATCATGTGGATCTTTGGGATAAAAACTGAGGGTCCTTTCTTTTATTTTAATGTTCCAGGAACTTTTGAGAGTATATGGGCAGATGATTGATGAAGTTGAATTCATAATTGCTAAAGGACCACTCTGACCACTTTGTTAAATGTATTAAGAAGAACAGTAGAGACAGTCACTGTTTATCAGAGGAATTAAAAGAAAGAGCAGTTACAGGCAACATTAATCATTAGATATATTTTTAAATCAATACCCATGTGGTTGGTGAAAAGACAGTATGTAAGTTCTGAGAATAAAATCATGGACATTTCTGAATTCTTCTGACAGTAGAACTCAAAACTGAAGTCCCAATTGGTTGAAATATAAGTAATAAAAATGAGATGGTAGAATGTTCACTTTCAGATCAGTTGACCCATTTAATATTTAATGTTGTTACTATCAAGAGGAATATCTAACATAGCAATCTGTAAGCAAAAATACAAAATGAAAAGGAATGTCGATGTTGAGTACAAAAATATTTAAAACTATGATGTTGAAAAGTATCACCAGTTAAGTGTCTATAGCCAGGAAAATCATCAGGTCGAGGGATACATCTTAGCCTCTTAAACAACAGAAATTAGAGGGAGCAATGGACAGCAATCAAAAATGACTAAGAAAGAGTGGCTTCATTAGGTGTGGGGAGGCAGGTGTAATCCTGGCATTCATGAGACTGAGGATTTGTGTGAGTACAAGGCCAGCTATGTCTACATAGTACAATGCTGTTTTGAAAAGAGGATAAGGAATCCTCTAAATGGCAGGGCAACATGGGAATAATGGGATATTGGAAGCTGATAAATATTTTTTCTACATTAGGAAATCATCAGTGGTATAAAATAATTTGTTTTTTCAAGGAGGTGGAGACTGAATTGCTTAGTTCCATGTAGATTGCTGCAGAAGAACTCTTCCACATCATATGGGAGTGGCATCCTTCAAGAGTAACCCATTGAAGGAACAATAGGGACTCAGGAAATACATGATCATTTTTGATGATTTGTTCAAACACAAAGACATAGAGGTTGCAAAATTAATCAGGTCAAAAATATAAAGAGAGATATATTTGGAAAGGACTTTGCCCTTGTTTGTAATGAGGATGTAACAGTTTATTTACTGTTGGAAAAGACCATGCAGATGATACCTCAGATGTTACAGAATGTTTATCAAAATATAAGGATATAAAGGATAATATCAGCACAGAAATGGTAAGTGTCTTGGGGAAAGCTATAAATGATAGAGTAATCTAAAATGGCTGAAGGACACTTAAGGAAATGTTCAACATCTGTAGTCATCAGAGAAATGTAAATCAAAACAACTCTGAGATTCCATCTTATACCTGTAAGAATGGCCAAGATTAAACACACTGATGAAAATTTATGCTGGAGAGGTTGTGGGGAATAGGAAACACTTCTGCATTTCTGGTGGGAATGCAAGCTGGTACAGCTCTTTTGGATGTCAGTGTGGTTATTTCTCAGAAAATTAGGAAATAATCTTCCTCACGACCCAGTAATCCCATGTTTGGGTATATATATCCAAAAAGATGCTCAATCATGCCACAAGGGCATGTGCTCAACTATGTTAAGAGTAGCATTGTTTGTCATAGCTAGAAACTGGAAACAACCTAAATGCCCCTTGACTGAAAAAAAGATAAGGAAAATATGGCACATTTACACAATGGAATACTATACTGCAGAAAATATTAACGACATTTTGAATTTTCAGGAAAACGGATGGAACTAGAAAATATTAAGTGAGGTAACTCAGACACAGAAAGACAATTATCACATGTACTCACTCATAGGTGTTTTTTTTTGTTTTTCGAGACAGGGTTTCTCTGTGGCTTTGGAACCTGTCCTGGAACTAGCTCTATAGACCAGGCTGGTCTCGAACTCACAGAGATCCGCCTGCCTCTGCCTCCCGAGTGCTGGGATTAAAGGTGTGCGCAACCACCTCCCGGCTTCATAGGTGGTTTTAAAACATAAAACAAAAAAAACCAGTCTACAAAACACAATTCCACAGAATTTAGACAACTGTAGTAGGAGGGAGGGACTGCTTTTCATCCCACCAAGCTAGATTACTCTTGAAATAACCACACAGAAATTGTATTAATTAAATTACTGTCTTGCTCATTAGCTCTAGCCTCTTATTGGCTAACTCACATCTTGATTAACCCATTTCTATTAAATCTGTGTATTACCACATGACTGTGGCTTATCGGCAAGATTCTAACCTATGTCTGTCTCAGGCATCTCAGGCATCTGCCACAGTTTCCTTTTTCCCAGCATTCTGTTCTGTCTTCCCGCCTATCTAAGTCCTGCCCTATCAAAAGGCCAAGGCAGTTTCTTTATTTAACCATTGAAAGCAGCACAAATACAGAAGGACCTCCTACACCAGACAACAATGAGGAAATAAGAGAGACTTACATATATCTAATCTACATGGGAACTAGAAAAAGACAAGATCTCCTCAGTAAATTGAGAGCATTGGTCCTTGGGGCAGGTTTGAAGGGGAAAGGAGAGAGGCAGGGAGGGGAGCAGAGAAAAATGTATAGCTCAATAAAAATCAATAAAAAGTATGAAAAAATAATCAGTTTGGCTCTTCAACTGAACATGAAACAAACTAACCAGTGAGAAATACAATAGGAGAGAAATATTATCTGTTAAAATATGTAATGTGATTTAGAATTGTTTCCTGATAATACTAGAACATTCTTCTTATTAGAACATGGGGGAATGCAGCTTCAACTTTAAGTCTTCAGTGAGATATGTATTTTTGTTTTAAAAGATTCTATAATTACTTTGAGATATTTTGGTACTTGGTATAAGGAAGACATGGTTTGACACAGTACACTGAGCAGTTTGTTAATTCTATGTATCCATCTTCAGCTGAGATACATAGGTAGATTCAGTATTTACAGATAAACAAGGAAAAGAAACCTCTTAAATACAAACTTAAGTCGATGGAATAGTCAAGGGAAACTCCCTTGCCCTGTGGTCTTAGCTTTCAGATTATTACTTACCTAGTACAGCAGGTGAGGGATGCAAGACATCCCTCCAAGAACTGGTGTTTCAATAGACTTCCATGTACTGCAGGAACGTGTGGAGGAACCAGACCTGCAACTTTAAAGCTACAGGATCTCTATGACCCAAGGCAACAATAAGGTATCTGAGAGAAATTACAGTGATGTGCCAGTATTGATACTGTAGTAGAAGCCAGAGACCTCAACTCAGATCAATGACTTCATTATAAAGAGCACTTAGAAGTAAATATGTATTTCCCTGATGTGTCATGACCTTAAGTGTCTTTTGGCCATTTGAACTTCTTCTGTTGAGAATTCTCTGTTCAGCTCAGTGCCCCATTTTATAATTGGGTTGATTAGC
>NC_022009.1:97053511-97061174 GCF_000317375.1 Microtus ochrogaster | reverse complement strand
TATAAAAAAGAATATCCATTTATAAGTTTAAATTATTGGCTGTATATAAATTTTAAAAACGTATTTTCTATAGATACATTTGTGGTTATGAATTTTTTCAATAGCTACTTTAAAAAAAACAATGCTTCTCTGTATTCTTAAGCTCACCTGCAGATATAAATGTATATACTTATAAATTAACATTTAAATAATTACTGAAAAAAGTTCCATAGAATTAAACCTCAAAAATTATTTCATTTACTTGATTTTGGTTAATGTTCAAATACCCGTATAGTTATTGTATATTTTCAAAAAGTAAAGGCTTATATTTATTTGCAATATTAGCTTTTGAGTAATTTTACTGATTTTCACATCGGACAAATACATATTTGGCAATGTAAATTATATGTGCCTTTCCAGTTTCTTTTTGTATCTGATTTTAATTCACACATGTAGATATACAGTACTTTGAATTTAATCAGCAAACATTTCAAACCCTTAAAGTCTTTATGCTCAATGTCTTAGCACTTACACTAAGAGGCAACGTTCCTACCACTACGATTTTGTAAATAGTAGCCTATGTTCTTGTGATGAACATGTATGAACGACTTAACATAGGAAATTTCAATCTCTTAAGTATCATCTTAATTATACATTTGTATTATAACAAATCACAATGAAAAAATAAATTGAAACACAGTAATTTTAAGGGGCAAGACATTATCAAAATCTACAATTATAAAAGTCAGCATTTTTATGAGTATGCTATTTTGCACCCCTTTACTTTCATTCTGAATGTGTTTTGTAGTCTAGTGGCATTTAATTATGATTTCAAGAAATAATAATAATTATAGTAAAACCTAAACATCATCATATAGAGAATCTATAAGGCTTGAAATATAAATACTTAAAGCAATATTGAATATATACAAACTACTAAATCATAAAAAACTTTTCCACTCGCTGTAAAAAGTTCAAAGTCTATGCCTGGAGGAAACATCCTGGAATTTTCTTTGTTTTTGGAAATTCTGAGCCCTAATATGGTCAAATGAATTTGTTTTTAAATACACCAAGATGTGACCAGATTATTTCATACTTATTTTTGCTCGAATTGTATTTGTCTGTCTTTCAGATTGTCTGCTAACTCATTATTAAGTTAGTCTCTGTTTATGGGTAAATTTCTATTGAATTACATAAAGGGTATGACAGAGCTGAGATAATCTCATTTTAAAAAGAGACTGTATTTATTCAGGGCTGACTAGACATTTAAAACTCTGAGTTTTATCAAAGGCCTTGTCTGCAAGTTGTGTTAATTGTATTACAGAAAACCAGTAGCAATTACATGTACACAAGTATTGTACTTTGACCACTGCTTCAGAAACATCAGGGCAGTAAGCCTACCTACTTAATGCACCCATGTAATTTTGGTAACCCCAAGTTAAGAGGCATTATACATGAATTTTGCATTCTCATTATTTTGTGGCATTCAAATGTATAAACCAAACTGTGTTTTAGCCTAACATAATATCACTTAGAGAAAATGAAGCCACTAGGCTTGAGTCTTATGCTACAAGTATAAAGCTGGTAATGAAAATCAAAAGTTGTAAAATGACATGCTGTAAAAACCTCAACCTCAGTCAGTCACCTAATTTTTTTTATCATGCCCACTCAAATCTTGCTACTTAGTCAACAGTTAGTCTTGCACAGATTACAATACGATTTTATATCCCACTAAAGTATAAAGCTTTTAACTTGCTTGTTATGCAAGCTGCTTCATATTTAAAAATACTTAAAAATTTCATGCATATGTATATATGTATATTATATATATTTATATATGTTTATGTCAGTGCATATCTGTGCTAAATTGTATGTGTGTAAGTCCAGGTCAAGAGAGAAACTTATATCCTCTAGAGTTTGAGTAATAGACAATTGTGAATCTGCCCAATGTAGTTGCTGGAAACTGAACTCAGGTCTTCTATAAGAAAAACTAATACTCTTCATTGCTAGGCACTCTCTCCAGCCAAAAGATACTCAGATTTGGGCGATACTAACATTCTAACTGGTCCTGTACGTTTGATACTTCAACCAGTCATATCCCACATCTCTTTATAAAAGAGCTGAGTTCCTTGCTCGTGCTCCCCCTCCTTATGATCCCCTGATTTGGACCTTGAGATTTCTGTCTGGTGTTCCAATTTGGGTCTCTGTCTCTGTCTCCTTTCATCGCCTGATGAAGATTAATATTCAGGGGGATGCCTATATGTTTGTCTTTGGATTCACCTTCTTATTTAGCTTCTCTAGGATTGCGAATTATAAGCTCACTGTCCTTTAATTATGGCTAGAAACCAAATATGAGTGAGTACATCCCATGTTCCTCTTTTTGGGTCTGGCTTACCTCACTCAGGATAGTGATAAAACCAGACTTGCTGAACATAGCGGACAATGAGGACTACTGAGAACTCAAGAACAATGGCAATGGGTTTTTGATCCTACTGCACGTGCTGGCTTTGGGGGGGCCTGGGAAGCTTGGATGCTCAACTTACTAAACCTGGATGGAGGTGGGCGGTCCTTGGACTTCCCACAGGTCAGGGAACCCTGATGGCTCTTCAAGCTGATGAGGGAGAGGGACTTGATTGGGGGAGGGGGAGGGAAATGGGAGGCGGTGGTGGGGAGGAAGCAGAAATCCTCAATAAATAAATAAATTTAAAAAATAAATAAATAAAAGAGCTGACATCACTTCCACAGTCATATTTCTTCATGATTATTTCTACTTTATTATGTCCTTCCTAGGAGTTGATTCAATATTTTTTCCTTTACTTCCACCTTGATAGTCACTGCAGTTGTTGCTGGTATCCCTGACATCAAAAGGTAAATCTATCATTACTTCCTTTATACTCCTGTAATACATGTGTATGCTCTCCAGGTAATAATCCCTTACTTTCTGAAGACTTCTAAAGAGATCACATAGATTTCTAAAGTCTCTGCACAAAATTAGTGTACCTTAACTTACTTAAAGAACAAAAAACATCATTTGCCTACTTACCATTAGCTAGTTTAAAATTACACAGAAACTGTTTAAAATATATCTGCTGCATAATGTATATTAGAAAATACATTAAATCTTTCTAATTAGATATGTGAATTTTATTGAATACACTGGAAATAACAATGTTTTGTAGCCTTTCTGTGGAATAAATCTGCTTAAAGCATTAAGAACATTCTTATTCTTGGAGAAATCGTCCACAATCACAGGCACAATACATTATATAGAGAGTAATATAGGGAAAGACATTTTTATAAGCATCAAGACTGAAAATGAATTCAGAGATACTCAAATAAATGAAGTGATTTCATATAAAATAAGCAATCTATGTAAAAGAAAGTTTCTAATGCTAATCTATTTTCATCGAAGGTTATTTTTAAAATGACAAAATTAAATTTATCATTTAAAAATAATGACATAAACAGTAATTTTATTCTAACTGGGGTATTGTTTACAAATTGTTCCTGATTAACTATAGTGGGTACCATTTGCAGACACCACAACAATCAATTCATGTGACAAGAGTCATGAGTTCTCAAAAGCATTTAATGATTCATTGTGATACATTTTAAGTTTTAGGAGGATTTAATGGTATTGCAGAGAACTGAAATGTCTTATTTCTTTTCTGTAACATTTTATATGCCATGTCCTACAAAGACATAAAACAACTCACTAAGAAAACATGTCAGTGATTTATTAGGTCCACTGACCACCACATTTTCCCAATATTACATCATTGGTTTTAGTTTTGAAAAAAATGGTACTTGTGTTTTGTTATTCTTTCCATTTTACTGTGCTGTATAAAATCAATATTTGACAGCTTTCCAGAAATCACATGTATTGACTCATTCTTGTTCAAACACTTTAATCAAGTTTCCTCTTTTCCATTTTCTTTTCTTCCTTTGCCTTTTCTCCCACTTCCTATTTTTCCTTCTCCTTTCCATCCCTCTATCTCCCCTTTTCTTCAATCCTTTCATCCTCCCTTCATTCTTTTTTACATTAGTTTTTTTTTCCTTTTCTCATGTCATTGGAGACATGCTGGACATATAGTTTAGGATGCAATTCTGTATATAAGCAAATGGAAAACACAGCGCTATACTTGTGAAGGTATATTGTTAAGAAGGACAAGACAAGAATACAAAATATTAAAATGACATAAAATATATTTTTAGAGATAAAAAAGTCGTGTCTTTTAATGTGAAACATTGCTAATTTATCTCACTATACAAATCAAATTAGATGAGGTAGCCTGTCTGTTCTTAATAGAAAGAAAAATTGTAAAAGCTTCTGAGTTATTAGCTGGGAGGATGAGATTGCTTTGAAAGGAGAGCTATTGAACAACAATAAAGTCAGAGAACAGGATTGTTTCTGATTATATGTGCAGATGTGTAAATATGCTTTAATGTAAGTTATGAATGTGCAGAGGCACAGACAACAACCAGTTGTACATTATGAAGAAATACTTATGAAAATGTTAGCTCAAAAAGTCTCCAGAAATCAGTGACTTTGGGGTATTTAAATTTTGGATTTAATTGTGCATACATCTTTGGACTGAAACTCCCTCCCTTAATGTTCTAATGGTATTTAATTTTATCTCTATCACAATGTCCGTACTGGAGAACACATTCAGGGCCTTCCGCTTTTGAGACAGGCATTACAACACTGAATTAGAACTGCAAGAATGTAACCCAGCCTTAACTCTTTTTATTATGCGTATCCTGCTACCTGATCTTTCAAGCATTTAAGACAATGTAAGCTAAGGGACCCCCAATGTACGGTAAGTTAGAGATCAGTCTCAAATATGTTATTCTTCTCTTATGACAGCATCCAGCCTGATCAACTCTATTAAGGTCCTTCCTAAGTGAAAGAGAATTTATCTCACAGTATCATGGAAGAAAATCAATTTCTAATAAGTCAGATTCTTCTCACTGTGGTCACAAAACATATAAGTTCAGAATGGAAGCACCTTTGTCATGAAATGATATTGTAATAAAAACCCAGCTTCATTTAGCAAGAAGACATATATATATATATATATATATATATATATATATATATTCTTACACTCTAAGTTGTTTATATGAGACATCCAATCAACACAACATGAAATAACTAAAAGAGCAAATTGGCACGAATAGAGTAGTCATTGTTGAGGGAACAAGACCGTGTGACTCTTATGGACAATGGATTGGAAGTAGAATTTCCATGAGATCAGAGAACTTGACCAGAAAATCTTTAGACTCCAACAAGCAGAACAAAAAGAAAAATTCTTTTTTATGAAGTTATTTGTATCAAGCATTCTTTCACAGTGAAAACAAAAACAATTCATGCAGCCAATTGCATTATATTTCAAGTTCTAAGGGCATTTCTATTATTCACCAAATGCTTGTCTTTGGTGCTACGCATTTTGCCTTCATGCTTTGGAAGTTTGACAATAAAAACCATTGTTTTGTTTTATGTCTTGCAATATCTCTCTTACAGTTCAGACAGTTTCCCCACACATCTGGTGACTCTTGATTTATTACTTGCTTATAAGGGTGTTCCTTTAAAAAAAAATAAAAAGTAGATTTTCTCATGTAACTCAGACTCTCAAACTAGGACAAACACTATTGTAAGTGTGTTTCTCTCCCCCCCCCACTCTTCTCCCCTCTCTTCCCTCCCCTCCTTTCTTTTCCCTCCCTTGTCTCTACTCTTATCTTCTCCCCTCCTTTCTTTTTTCCTACTGTCAATAATTTCTTATATCAATCTGTCAGCAGAAAAAAATAAATAAATATAATAAACCAAGTGGCTAAAAGTCCAGTTTTCTTTTTTAGACCTGAGCTTAAAAGTCCAAATTCTTTGCCGTATTTTTGGTTCCTGATATACACACAGGCAACTTTGTGTGCTCGGTGTCCTTCTCTGGATGTCTGTGCAGGGAGAATTGCTGCCTGGTGCACTGATGTACAACTGCTAGTCCAAATGGATCTATACCAGTGCCTCAGCCTGAATATACTTCCTTTGAAGGTCTGTAAATAAAGACTCCCATAGTAGGGGTGAAGTTTTCAGCTTAGAAATGTTGATAGGATATATTTCAATTAAAACAGTTCAGACAACTAATGGTGATGTCTGGATATATGCAAGAGCAGTTTCATTTTTATTTTATTCACAAAGCTCATTTTTCATTATGAAATGTATCTGAATTAGCTGAAACAAATTGGAACTTACATACTACTTGAAGGATGCAGAGGTGAACCCTCACTATGGCATTATTTACCATCTACTGTTGTCACACCAGTGGCATTCCTCCCTTGCCCTCTAATAAAGAACACTTTGTAGCATAAATTCTACTTTTTAATACTAAAAACCTGTAGTCAGATATTGGGCAGTGAAATCTGAGAGAAGCAGAGCAACCAGCCACTATCTCTTACCTCTATGAAATCCTCAGACCAAATGGTGTATGCTTTCTCTACAAGTCCTCAGAATGAATGCCCGGAGCCCCTGTATCCTCCAGCCTTGTATTCCTCTCTCTGCCAAGCTATATCACTTCGGTCTCCACCTCCCTAGTGCTGGAATTAAAAGCATGAGATCCCAAGTGCTTAGATCAAAGATGTGAGTTCTGTTTTAGACAGATCCATTCAATCTAGTATAGCCCAGGGTGACCTTGAACTCCCAGAAATGTCTCCGCCTCTGTCTTCTGAGTGCTGGGAATAAAAGTGTGTGCCACCACTGCCTGGCCTCTGTGCCACCTAGCTAGTGTGGCTAGTTCCACATACCAATCTTCAGGCAAGTTTTATTTGTTACAGCACAAACAAAATAATGCCACTGGTCATGGATCCAGAATTGCAGCCCTGGTGGTGTAGCTGGTCTAAAATCATCTCCCTAGTTTTCCAGGTGGAAGGACTATGATGACTCTACTTTGGATGACAGGACAGTAAAGACAGCAACTGGCAGAAAATTCTCACATAGAGAAGACTGAACTTTAGGGAAGAAACTGAAAGTCACACAGCTATCACCTCTGAGACTGCACTTGCATAAGGAAAGCTCCCTTTGTTCCTCTCCTCAACTACCTCTGTAGCCTGCTGTCTCTTTCTCCTCCTTTCAACCAGAAGCTCACTTCCCTACTCTTATTTTTAGCTCTAGTTTGCGTCTCCTACACTCTGTATATCTTTTGTGCTTCTGCATATCAATACATTTGCTTTTGTAAAAGTATTCATTATCTATAGGAGTTCCACCATTTTACATGATGTTGATCATTTGATGTTTTGTTTAGTAAATGTATCTGAGAATGCATGCATAATAGCACTGTCTCCTGAAAGATTTGCATTTTATAAAATAAATATGAGAAAAACAGATCTCCTAACTTTATACTGAATATGATAACAAAGCACACATCAAAGGTACGTTAACATTCTTACTGGTACAACAGCTGAGGCTGTGGCACTGCTTCTTATTCTGTTAAAAAATGACACCGAAAACAACATCCACCTCCCACCAAAATATCATCTGAAATGCTTTAAAAAGTCTTAGAAGATGCATGTTTTCAAAATATTTACCTATTTCTCATGATTTGTTGGGAAATTGCCAGTATAGTTTTTATTAGAAAAAAAAAAGAGATTAAATTCTGACAAAGGAAGGCATGAGAAGAGGACACAGAGAGAAGAA
>NC_022009.1:97040939-97053256 GCF_000317375.1 Microtus ochrogaster | reverse complement strand
TGACATCTCAGACAGGGTGTGTGACATGGGTACAGTGTCTCTGACCCACGGGAAGCAGGATCAGCGATTGGCCCAGAGATATGTCTCAACTAGTATTCAACAACAAATCCGATAAAGTCTTCACTTAGATCAACTGCTGTTTTATGTGGACATATCTTTGAATGTTAGAAACATTCATGATTACAAAATTGGAAGGAGATAGAGTCCTTGATTCAAGGACTGTTTAACACATGATCTATACCTAAGGGAAAAATAAAGTTGATCAATATATAATCTCATCAATTTCATCATTTTATAGTTTATATTCCACCACATGGATTAAACATGAACTAATTATGGAAAGATGGGAAATTAAGAAAATGAGCAAAGAGTGTTATTAACCATAAGGAGAAGGACAATGGGCAAGTGAAAATTGCACAAGAGAAAGCAACAAATGCCACTGAATCAAATGAAATTATAAAATACATTTATTGGAAAATCATAAAAGTCAGAATGCACTAA
Organism: Microtus ochrogaster; assembly: GCF_000317375.1. Lineage (NCBI taxonomy): Eukaryota > Metazoa > Chordata > Mammalia > Rodentia > Cricetidae > Microtus > Microtus ochrogaster. Next base: position 97,052,755 of record NC_022009.1, on the reverse strand, counting down.
AAGTATTAAGTGAATGATACCAGAGATTAAAAAGTATAGGGGATATTAAGGAATAAAATTTCAAGAAATGCTACAAAATAATAAAAACTTTTGATTTTAAGGATAAAAGAGAAAAAGATGTTAATATGGTTTCTTCCTATAAGGTATATAGTGCAGTGTGAAATTTGCACATATATGCTTCTTGTAAAACAAAATTAAAATTGAATTTAACGTTGATATGACTTATAATAAAAATCTGTCTACATAAAGTTATTTTTATCTTCAACTATTTCTCCAAGAGTGTACAATTAAGAAATGACCCTTGTACCAAATGTTCAGAGAACATCAAGGAAAAGCAGAGAGAATTACTATAATAGTCAGATGCCCTGAAAATCTGATGTGATTTTATGTCTTCTAAAGATGACAGCAAAGCTACACTTGTGAAATAGCAATAATACGGCTGCCTAAACAAGATCTGAACAATGACAACACCAGTTGACATGCCTTTATGGATGGGAGAAATCTCATAGGATCCTACACCTGACTGAAGAGTTTCAGGCACTTAATTAGCAATGCTGAGAAAAGGAGAATTAATCTTCCCTAGGGTAAGCCCTTACTGTTTGTTGAAGATTGGTGGTCAGCCTTATGAACATATTCATACAAACAACAATAAACCAAATCAGCAGATTATATGTGGTAATAACTGAAGAAAAAGAGGCTATAAAATTTGAAAGGAAGTTGAATGGAAGGTTTTGAGGGGTTGAAAGGAGAAGAGGAGAAGGGACTGCTATACATATATTTTAATTGAGAATAGATTTCCTAAAGAAACCAATTACATGTGGAGGTCAGAATGCTAAGCATTGCAGTTACAGAGGATTATGAGCCACTATGCAGGTGTTGGGCACCAATCCTGGGTCCTTTGTAAAATCAGTAAGTCCTCTTAACCCGTGAAATTCTCACCATCCCATTTTTTTCTCTCTTACTTAAAGGACCTGGCTGGGTGGGAAGACATTCTCCTTCCCTCTCATCTTCCCTAACATGTGATGCCAAGGTCACTGTGTACTTCATGAACTTGAAGTTTAGTATTTACAGAATTGGTTTGGGTTCTCAATTGGTTTGGTGTACTCCTGTCCTCTTTTGCTCAGTGGTTTTACATGCTACCCCTTCACCTTATATGTTTTCACTTGTTTTGTTTCAGGGTAGTAGAGATGCAAGGAAAAATTATACTTTTAGTCAGCCACCTCTCTTCTCCATGCTTCATTTGCTACTTTAGATCTCAAGTAATTTATTTCAGGTATTGGACTGTTTTATAATTCTTAGAGGTCTCACTAATTAAAGCTTTGACCATAGCTACTGCTAAGAATTTCTCAACCTGTCTACTATTAATTATCACTTGAGGTAATGTAATACAGTTCTATTTCTTTCACAAAATGGGAACTTTACCATCGATTTTCATATTCTGATGAAAGCAGAGAGATTTCTATTGTCTCTTTCACTTTACTGGATGGATCCCAGGTGTGTTCTGTAATTGTAATACTAAGAAAGCTTAAATGAATTTTTTAAATTATGTTAGGTTTTTATAGAATGTGACTGTGACAAATGTTGGGTCTGTTTGTTTGCTAACTCTGATTTTGTCTCTAATTTTTGCTGAGCCTAACATGTAGTACAGTAGTAGAATATTTAACAGTTTTTTTTTTCTGTGAAAAGACACTTCTTACAGAAATAATTCAGCTCAGTTAATCTCGCAACACCAAAAACAGTTATGGATCCATTACTCAGAAGTGATGGAAGTTTTTTTTTAACACCTATCGAGAAAGAGTTGAAAATACCTGCCATTTCAGCAAGACAGTGATTCCTATATGTTAAGAATAAGAAGGAAAGTGACAAGTATCATGGTGTGAAATTTAGAAATTGTCCTATGTTTTATCAATGAAAGGTCTTACAGCAGAAATAAAACAAAAATCCTAAGGAATTGTATTGGCACAATGATTAACTGTATTAAACATAAATTCACATAATCTGCTTTAGGAGCCTCATTTTGACACAGTAATATGATATACAAGATCAAGTTGCTATGATCCTTAGTGAAGACCTCTTTGTTTTGCTTTATAAACTCAGTCGGAATTACAATAATGTATCAGTGCTCTAGTACACATAATAAGTGAATATAATACAGAAAGGTGTTGGCTATGAAAGAGAAACATGTACTACTCATTTGGCTATCAGTTCAACTTTAAAGTTTTTTGTTTCTATGCCTCAGGTTATTAGTTTTAGAATTAAACAACTGTTTAGTAAAACAATTACACTTGCTCCAGTGGTATAGGATTGTAGCAAAAGGCCACTTGTTCGTCCCCGCCGCCCAGAACTGAAATAATCAAAAAGAAACTGTATTAATTAAATCACTGCTTGGCACATTAGCTCTAGCTTCTTATTGGCCAACTCTTATATTAATTTAACCCATTTCTATTAACCTGTATATCATCATGTGCCTGTGGCCTACCAGCTAAAATTCCAACCAGTGTCTGTTTCCAGCGGTTCCATGGCATCTCTCTGTCTGCCTTTCCCCACCTACCTAAGTTTTGCCCTATCAACAGTTTCTTTATTCATTAACCAATAAAAGGAACACATAGACAGAAGGACCTCCCACACAATTTTCCATTTCCTGTTTAAACAAAAAAAGCTTTAAATTTAACGTAGTAAAATTACATATAACAAAACCGTTATTAAGCAAGAATTACAGTTACAATATTTATATCTACTTTATCTTTTATCACAACTAAGGAAAACTATTACGATAACTCTAAATTCTTCAACTCCATCAAAGACTCTAGAAGGATATGATATTACCTAAGTAAACAGGAAGTGCATTGTAAGCAACTTTCAAAACTCTAAAATTGACAGAGACATCTTGCTGCCTAGACAATCTTCTGTACTGTTGGGGCATCCATCTTCAGCCCACAGAAACATAATATCCAGCAGACTTTTCCATGAAGCAGGAAATTTAAAGACAGTTCTACCTATATTGGCAGTTTGTTAGTCACTTTCTTCTGTGCCCTTCTGAATGTCTAGTAGACTCTTTCATGAAGTAGGAACCAAAAAAGATCATCTCACCCTTAAGAAAGTTCAGCAGTTATTTCTCTGTGGATTCTGCATGTCAGGTTAGCATCCAGGCAGGAGCAGTTTATTGCCCAAATGGGCTAGCAAACTCCATAAGGAGCTTCTTCGATGCCCATCTTCCTCTTGAAGTAATTGGTGCACCAGAAGCAGATGTGTCTCATTGTCATGAAAAGTCCTAAGTTATTAAAATATGTTATTATTAGTTTTATTAATGCAATATTCTGAATGACTCTGAAAGATTTGAAGAATACCTATCTAACTTAATATATAACTTAATATATCTCTATACATCTAGAAAATCTAACTAACATGACTCTAAGCTTGACAATTATAGATGAATACTTAGTAACTTATATTTTCAAATTATAAATTACATTTTCAAATGAGTTGGACAAACATAATACCTTAATCTAGATCAGAAATACATATACCCAATATAACAAAATTGACCTTAAATTTGTCAATAAAGCAAGATCTATACCAATGCAAAGTATCTATCTCTATAGGATATCCCCTTTAAATATAAGAAACATTTACAAACAATATTTAGAAATATGGGCGCAGTTTTGTCCAATATTTTTCTGCTGTTTATTGAGCAACGTATTTTCTTTGTGGGAGTGTTTGCATCAACCTTTCAGGGCGTCTTGTTCCATAGAATAATATTGGTCTGGAAGCAATCGATAGGTTATCATCTTCTGTGAAAACAAAAGAAGAATCTGTTTTCAAAGCAACATATCCTTAAACTCAAATTTTGTACTCAAAATACCCTTATGTTGCTTTAACTTAACAGTCTACATAATGAAATATCTCTCAGTACTTAGCTCCTTCACAGTCAAAAAATTCAAAGAAAACACAATCTAAACTCTCTGTGAATTTTTCCTCTTTAAGTGGCTTATTTTTTTGTTTACCCTTTTTAATCTATGACTGACTATACTGTCTCTTTAAAGATGACTTTTTTCAAAGCATTAACTTTATATTATAACTCTCTATACTGTTTTTCTTTTCTTTTCCAAGCCTACATTTATCCAACACTATGACTTATCTGGATTTGTTTTTATTACATATTTTTAATTGTTTACTGTCCAGGAGCGCTTTTTAAAATGCTAAGCCCTTCTTAAAACTTAAGGTGCTTTATTCAGAATTATTTCTTATGAAAAAATATGAATGTTCATGTGGTGACCTAGAAAGATGCAGCAGATGTATAGAAGGAAGATGTCTCATTCATGTTTATCTTAAACATATTTTGAATATATTTGATATTTAATGATCATATTTACTACTGAAATGTAATGTAATACATAGTTATATGCATACACACAGTAAAAGTGTAAAATAATTGACAACTGAATATGAAGAAAGCAGTTGGGCAGAGTGAGAAATATAGTTAAAAATTATCATGAAGCTCACCAAAATTAGCATGATGAAAGGAAAGAAAACCAGTTGTAGAAAAGAATGACTGTCTTTTGTCAATGATATGGAGAAGCTGGGTTGCTATGCATCTGTGGGATAATATAAAATAATGTAGTCATAGCAAAAAAAAAGTGTATGCAGCTCGTCAGAAAATTGAAAAGTAAATTTATCAGAATAATTTCTCTTTTGAGCATGTTTACAAAGATTTTATACACTAATATATGTGGCAAAATTTAATGTTGCCCGAAATTCAAAAGGGGGGAAAACCCAAGAACTCATAGGTGAAAGGAAAAATGAAGAAATCAACCATGTACATTCAATAAAGTATTACTAAGCCTTACAAAAGAAAGATGTCATGACATATAATATGGATCGCGAGGACCTAATTTAGGAACAAAGAGACAGCTAATTTTTAAAAGATATTTATTTGCTTATTTATTTATTTGTCTTTGAATATGGGGCACAGGTTGTAATTCCTTTGGAGATCAGAAGAGATCTTTAGATTCTTCTGGAGCTGATGTTACAGGTGGTTGTGAGACTTCTGAAACAGATACTGGGAATGGAATCTGGGACCTCTGAAAAAGCTCAAGTGCTCTTAACTACAGAGCTATAGCTCTAGGTCCAAACAGTATTTTATGAGTCATTAAGGTGGAATGTAGCTTAAAAACCCTCTCTAAATAAACTTTCTAACCTTAGTTCAATCTCAGGATCCCACACTCAGAGAACTGATTCCTGAAAATATTCCTATGATCTCATATGTACCTATGTTGTGGCACTCTATATGCACACATGCATACACACCACAAATAAAAATAAATGAAAGCATGTTTTAGAAGACAAATCATTTTGTTCCACATAAATAGCCATCTAGAGTAGTCAAATTCATAGTAAAATAAAAATACCTGAAGATTAAAGGAGGCCGTTTTTGGTCAAGTAGATCAATGATTCTTACCTGTGGGTCATGACCCTTTGAGAATCAAATGACCCTTTCAGTGGGGTCCCCTAAAACCATCAGAAAATACATATATTAATATTATTATTCATAATACCAACAAAATTATATTTATGAAGTGACAACATCGGGAATTATAATAAATGGTCAGAGTTAAGAAGGTTGAGAATGAGTGATATAGAGTGTGCAAAATTGTATAGTCCACACTTAAAAGAATATGTCAAAAAATCTAAACAGGCTTAACATTACTGATCTCTGTTCCCCAAGGTTGATAAGAGTCTAAATATTATTTTTATTTTAACACTATTGTTAGAGTTTAAAGGTTAAATAATAAGAAACTCACAATGAGAGCATCTATGACAAAGGGGACCCAGCATTTGACAACATGCAAGAGTAGGGAGAGAACCAGAAAAGTTAAGGGGTCTCAGGTAAAGAAAGTCACTCCAGACCTTGATGGGAATGAACAAGAATTTTGAAGTCATTCAAATAGTAAAACAAAAGTGCAATGGAGAGCTCTGGATCAGTTAACCTTTGGGGGAGATGCTGTTAGTTTCTTATAAAGGTACTGAAAATATCCCCCATTTATTTTGTACTGCCCAGTGGATTCTCTCCATAAGCTTATCCTGATGCTAATTATTAAGGACACCCCTGCAGGAAATGAGGGTTCAACGTAAGGCCAAATTTCACTTTGCTGTGTTTGTGGGGCTCATAACCATGTTATTATATAAGAAGTGGGACACAAATTTCCACATCACTGCCATCTCTTCCACAAAACCAAGCTTTAAAAAATCAGAAAACTATAGCATAAGGTGGAATAGAACAGAGGTAGGAAGAAACTAATGTACAGAATCGCTGAAGGAGGAGCAAGAAGGCTAAACAATGAAATGTTGGGTAGCAACAATGGAGGAGGAAAAAATCCCCAAAACAGTTAATCAAAACACAAATAATTAAGTCACTGATGAAATATGCTTAAATTATTAAGTACTTCCTGCAGACAGGCTCCTTAGTTATCTAATTTTTATGCCAGCTCACAGATTTGGTTCAACCATGTATACTCATGACATGTGTTCAGTAAATATATGATTCATTGATAATTCAACACCCACGTAGAATTTTTATAAATTGTGCCACTTCCTACTTTATCTTTAAAACTGGAAGCCATTTCTTAAGAAAATATTCCTGGAGGAGGGTCTGTATCTTGTTATTGCAGCATCATGACAGACTACATGGTAAATCACTCAGCATTGCAAAAAATTTTATCACGCAGGCTGTTGATTCATAAACAAACAACTGTTTCAGACTAACATCTAATTTCTCCTTGCTATTTTCCCCATGTTGGCTGTAAAACCATGCTTGACTTCATATAATCATTAGTTAAATGAGCAAGAAACAAACAAAAACATCTGCATTTTGTTAATATTTTCAGATACATCTAGCTCTGCTCTTGTAGGATAATGTCTCTTGAAAGAAAATACTACAGTTCGCCCACAGACAGGAGCACAAACATAGGAGCACACACACACACACACACACACACACACACACGCTCACAAAAGAAGAGAGACATAAAGCAAAGAAAACCAGCTTACAAACCACCATCCCAGAGAACTTAGACAACAAGAGAGACTTACTCAGATCTAATCTACATGAGAAGTAGAAAAAGACAAGATCTCCTGAGTAAATTGGGAGCATGGGGACCTTGGGGGAGGGTTGAAGGAGGGAGAGGCAGGGAGGGGAGCAGAGAAAAATGTAAAGCTCAATAAAAATCAATAAAAATAAAATAAAATCGCCATCCTCATGGAAAAAAAACTTCAAACTGCTTATTAAATTAATAAATGGTTAAAAGAAGACTATATTTGATTAAAATTGACAATGCCATTTCAAATATATGCATAAAGCAGAACATATCTAGTTTGATAATTTGACTATTTAAATATACTGGATAGTTTACTTGAGAATTTGTTACTGATCTGCTATAGGACTTGTGTGGTTTTTAATTGATTCCAGTTGCCCCATCTCTGACACAAGAAAATATAGTATAACACTCACAATCTCTATGCTAATTCTAGACAATTTCTATCTGAATAAAAAAACAATGTTTGTTTTGTAATATGTAAATAAAGTTATATATGAAAATCATTATTCCTGATACATATTTTGATAAATGGTAGATTTCAATTGGGTATTTCTCAACTCAAGTCTCTGAACAAACGATACTTTTCTCTTTTCGAAAGTATTTAAGAAACTTTTGAAACGTGTTGCAGGTTTAGTAGTAGACATGAAACACTGACACTGAGAGACAGGACAATTTTCAGAACAGTAGGATTTGGAAGGATATTCTAAGGCTTTTTTTCATATATCGGCTTCCAGACAGCTGTATTGGGCTTGAATTAGAAGACTTATAGGACTCAGGTAAAGACTACATAATGCCGCCAGAGAGCTTCATTCAAAAGATGTGGATGACTTATAATCTGAAGGCCACAGAACAGGGAGAGAGAAATCACTGTCTGGACTTGTTCTAAAAGCAGGCTTTTCCGGGTTGCTTGGCCTCAGCACTTTGCCACTCTTCCCTCTAGTGGCTGCCAACACAATTGCACGTTTGATATGGCTGCAGCAGCCGGGCTCACTGGTACATGAAAGCACTCTGTTAATGAGTAATAAATATTAGCAGAGTATTATATTAGGAGGATATTACTAAAGATTCTTTTACGTATAAAAACATATAGAACTTTAAGATTAAGGTAGGATTTATTTTAGTTCTCTTACATATTTCATGAAAGGAGTGAAAGGTTTTAGATTAGGATGTGTTTGCTACATATATCTCACTTCAGCAAATATTGTTTGCTGCCATTATTTTCACTGCATAGTCTCTTACCTTTTTAAACAACAAAATGTACAATGAACACAGAATAAAAATATTGTACGTCTGAAAGAAGAAGTATATGAGACAGTTTATAGGGGAGGAAAAATAGGGGAAAATGATGTAATTATACTATAATCTAAATTTTTAAAAAACATTTTAAATATATTTATTATATGTTTAATGCATATACAAGCTAGAAATGTTGCTACCATTCTCTAACGCACTAGAAGTTTGATAATCTGTGTTTGATTGACTATGTCATTTGGAATATATACAAAATAAGGCTCATAGGCAAATGATTTTGACAAGGTCAGGAAATCTTTCACTGTAAATATTAATATCCATGTGACATAATCAAACATAAGTACATTGGTATGAATCAAATTAAAAAATGAATAGATCATATCTGTTCTTTATTCCACAGAATGGAGAGAGAAAAATGAAGATGAAAAGAAGGCACAAAACAGAAAGCAAACAAGAACTCCAGCAATATTAAATACTAATAATGGTATGAAGATTTCAATATCATATTACTTGCAGAAATACAAAATACTATACTATGCAAAATACTTTCTTTAAAGTAATTAACAATACTATAATTTCTTAAAATTAACCCTGAATTTAATTTAATTAATCAATGACCCACCAATTTCACACTAGAATTTCTACTTTATAATTGATAAATTATATTCATTTAAACATTCAAATATAAGCAACAAATTAAATTCAGATGAAATCAATAACAATAATATTGATAACACTGCCCTTAATAATAAATATATAATAAATAAGACTAGAAATGTTCTCATTTAAGTAGTAAAAATGCTAACTACTTGCCATGCATGTAAACAATGCAACCATGGAAACTGAACACACTTCGGATAAACACAAAAGAAACCACTACTCGGGGATTACCAGCTTGATACATCAGTCATATGCTATGTTCATATAGGCAACACTATAGTGATGGGGAATACATTAGTAGTTGACATGAGATGAGGGTGAAGGAGAAAGTCAACATGACAAGAGATGGTGAGAGGAATTTTTGCTGATAGAGTTTTCTGTACCCAGATTACAGCGGCAGTGACTTTGGTATATGTGTATGGTAACATTCTTAGAACTTTGGCACTGAGGGAAGTCAGTTATCTTCAGTGATAACTTAAGAGAAAGATTCAAAAATTAAAACATAAAAGTTCTTCTGCCTTAAAACAGAAACTTCACAAGATGTAGTGATAGAAATATATGTGTATAATTATTATATATGTGTATATACATATATGCACCAAATATATATGTATATATATATATGACACATTAACATGTAGAAACATTTGTGTGGATGTAGAATATCATTTCCTTGTAGTAACTTGCAAGGGCATCCATTCCCAAATCACATAATAAAGTGTACTTCTTTAGATTAAAAAAAAAGTTGCTAATACAACCAGACAGTGGACAACTGAGCGCTGAAGCTCGGGAGATACAATGACACAGAAATGACATCTTCCTCTGAATTATGTTTTGTATATGAAACAATCTAAGATGATATTATTTTCTAAAGCAAATGACATAATAAAATGTAATTTAAACTACCAAACAAAATATCCAGTACTACCATGTTAAAAATAGAGAATCTGTGAGAAATTGGGAAGGATAAAATATCATCAAAATACATTCCACAAAAAATAATTAATAAAAATCACACAGAGACTAGTGACAGACTCACTATGGACATTTCTCCCTATTATCTACTGTATTTATGCATTTCAAAGTCACTTATTCATAAGATATTATGACACTTTTAAGTAAAATATTAAGGAATTAACACTTGATCCAAAGTACATAAAATTTCCATAGCCTCCACTTTTATCAATTCTAAGTTCTACTATTTTACTTCACCACCTGAATTTAGGCAAACTACATTTATTGCCCTAATTTACCTGTAATTTTTCACTACAGAGACTGAGACTTTAATAGGCTGGCCCATTTGTGGCAGTCTTATTATTTTCTTTCATTCTGTGACATTTCATTAAGAATTTTCCACCCTACAAGGACTCGATGGGACTGATTCACTCGGCATTGCTTTTGCCTCCAATGGTCAGGAAATTTTAATTTGTTTTCAGTCACTGAGCAAATGAAGATGTACAATTAGCCTGCCCCTTCCCAGACATAAGTTCCTGCACGTTATTAGTCATTTATGTCTCTCTCCTCCGCTTAGCCTTGAATAACAGCAGTGCACGGAGCTGTGCCAGGTCGTTGCACTAGCTGTGAAAGAGCACCTCAGAGCATACACCTTGCTCTGAGAAGACCTTCCACAGCCCCAAACCCAGACCGCGACTTCACAGTGTTGGCCCTGTTCTAATGACCCATGCATTTGTAGGGCAGAAGTCAAGAACCCAATGAGTAAAATGGCTCACCCACATGACACCTCTGCCCCACAGCATGTTAGCATCAGTTAGTGATGTGCCATGAAAAGTCAGGTCTCACTAAAGGATTTTTCTAAATGCTAACTTGAGAACATATCAGTTTTTAGCTTAATTTATTAGATCGTGGTAAACGTCGTGTATTTATATGGCTTATTTTGATTTCAGTCATCACTCATTCTCTTCTAGCTTCTCACAAGAAGTTTTTTCCTCCAGCACGCCCTTGCCCAACCTCACTTATCTTTTCGTACCATATGAGGAGGATAGGGTCACTATAAGGAGCATGGAGAATCTAACAGGATCTTCAGAATGTCACACTGAAGAAAACAGACTCCCCCTACTACAGCAGCTGTCAACTGCCAATAGCTCTTCGATAAAGGGTTGAGATTTTTCAAGACCTCCTGTTCGTTAAACTTTTTACATCATAGGATGTTCAAATGGTTAGAAAATATCACTCGTTTCATTAATGTATAACAGGCTGTATAGTCATAACACTTCTGAACATTTTGATTGAAGTCTTTTAAAAAATTATGAGTCCCCTCCAAACATCTGCATTTTTGACTTGTGTATTTTCTTAAAAAAATACTTTATTTTATTGTTTTATACCTTATCTTGTTTTTATATTTTTATTGAGCTCTACATTTTTCTCTGCTCCCCTCTTATTTTTAAGATTTATTTTCAAAGGAGTGCTGTGCCTGCGCGCACGTGTGAGTGTGTGTGTGTGTGTGTGTGTGTGTGTGTGTGTGTGTGTGTGAGCGCGCACGTGTGCATGTGACTGCAGATGCCCATTGAGGCTCAAGGCGTCCAATGTCCCCTGAAGCTGGAGTCTTAGGAGGTTGAAAGCTGTGTAACGTGCCTGGTGGGGATGCTTATTGTCCTCTGTAAAAGCAGTGCAGGCTTTTTCCTGCTGAGCCAATTCTCCAACCCTGAATTCTCATCCTGCTCCTTATTTCTTATTTATTGACTTTTTTTTAAATTTTATTTATTTATTAAGGATTTCTGCCTCCTCCCCGCCACCGCCTCCCATTTCCCTCCCCCTCCCCCGATCAAGTCCCTCTCCCTCATCAGCTTGAAG
>NC_022009.1:97033806-97040287 GCF_000317375.1 Microtus ochrogaster | reverse complement strand
TTTTTTTTGAAGCCCATACATTTGACTGTTCAAACTGTAAGGAGATATAATGTGCCTGAACCTGAGTCAGAAGAGACAGCTTAGTGATTGAAAATACTTCACACCTGCCATCCAGAGGACCTGGGTTCACTTCCCAGCGCCAACATCATCTGGGGGCTTACAATCACCGATGACTCCAGTTCCCGAGAATAAAGTACTCTTTTGTGTTCTTTGCGAGCACTATGCATGTACAGGGTGCACAAACAGGCAGGCAGGCAAACACCCATGTAAATCAAAGAAAATAAGTCTTTACAAAACAGGGTGTCAGAATTTCAATGATACAGTATAGAAATACATTAGTCATGTTGTGAAGGACTGCTACACCACAGGTTTTTGCTTGCTTGTTGTGCTTTTGCTTTGCAGGATCATTGTAAAATGTGAAGGAACCCATTCAGTGCCTATGGTTACATTAAACAATTGAAAACTATTTTCAAAGAAATATTTTGAAGGAAGTACTGTGTTGGAAATGGATTGTTCTGTTATATTCAGTAAAAGTTTAACGTACTACGCTATTGCAACATTTCCAACATTTGATATTTGCTAAAAGTAGAGGAATGGTTGTAACAACACTTAACAGGTTGTACACAATGGCAAGTTTTCCAATAAGCGCCTTTGTTCTCCCATGTAAATGAATATCAAATGAATAACAAATGGTAGAACTAAAATATTGTATTTTGCCTACATACATATTTGTTTTGAATCTAGAATCACAAAATAAATTAAGTGTAATTTATAATCTTTGTTCACTATGAATTAGGTACAAAACCCTTAAAATGATTTGAGGGGATAAATTATTATTGACCTGAAATGACAGAGATACAAGAATGAGCTAAACTTCCTACTGTTTCTTTGTGTTGTTGAGTGTATCTGCTAGAGTCACACAGAGGATCATCTCAGTCTCTTTTCTGAAGACCATGATTCTATGTTTTCTATGAAAGCCGATACCCCTTTGCATAGAATGGGCTGTGTCACACATTAACTGGTTCTTCCTAATACACAAGGCTCTATGATAATATAGAGGCTATTGATTATATTTAGTACAATTATCATCAGCAACTTGAAATGTTGTTATCATTGAATTCTGCAGATTCAAAAGTTCAGTAAAGAAAATCATTAAGTCTAAATTTTTAGTTAATATACAAATAGGGAAAGGAAAATGTTAATAAATTATATAAATGTTAAAATGGATAAGCTCATTAAAAACCCATTACTTCTATTGCAATATCAGTAAAAGCTTAATAGGTTGTGATTGTGGGCCAATTTTCCAGCTGAGGCTTCTTGTTCTTGCACAATGTAAACAGGAAGAAAAGGCACTTTGACATGAAAACTGTGGTACAACCAGACTTTGTTCCACTTACGAAAACAAGCTAAACCTGAATATTATTTTTAAAAAATTAAAAGGGATATTAAACCTTTTTGCACTGTAGCATGCATGTGGAATTTCCCATGTATTCTGTGTGACATAAAAATATATGCATAGTTGTGCTTCCTAATCTTTTTCTGGCATGTAAAGCATGGTTCCTTTCTCCAGATTCTACAGTCATCACTGCTATAGAAAGTGCTGGGAGTGTTGACTTAATTCTAACTGCATGCACATCCTCCATTAAATATTTTAGAACAACAAAATAATAAGTCTTCTTTGCTTAATGATGCATGACACATTTGTTGTCATATTTTAAGCATTTAGAGTTGAGCCCAATTATGAAATCTGATTCATCGTCATCCGCTAGCACTCTGAAACCTTCTTTTGATTATTTTCCAACCACAGTGCAGCAACTAAAGAAGATATTTTTATATCGCCCAAGTATGATATCATCACCCTCTACCATTATTTAGTTTTATTTTTTAATAATTTCTTTTATTTCTGGAGATTATAATTGTGTCCTTTCCGCCTCCTCTACTTTCTCCATCCAAACCTTGCTTTATATACAGAATTAAGTTTATTTTGTTTTTATATACAAAATTAATATATTTTCATACACATATTGTATATACACATATATTTAAGCACCTACACAGCATTTATATTTTTAGGATAAAAGCAAATAATTTTATATCCTAAAATGTAGTATAATTTCAGATATATTCATTGATACAAAACATTAATAGTTTATCAAGAGAAATGAAAAAACACATTCATAAACCAGAAATAATTTAAAATACTCTTCTGAAAGAAATTCTTAAAGGTAAATCAACTTTGAAGTCATATATTCCAAGCCTCCAGAACTTAGCTGAGTAAATTTCATTTTGCACATATATGTAACAGTAATATCAAAGTCCATCAGTCTGAGAGGGATTGAGGGGACAGGATATGGGAGAGGATGAAGGAAGGAAACAGAAGGAAGCAAACAGACAGCAGAACTAGAAAACAGCCAGGAAATAGACTCGTTACAATTAGCATGCTCATTACCTCGAATCTCCTCCCTAGAGAAGGTAGGGTTGAGGATGTTAGGCTGTATCATTACGAAACAAAAATTTAAAAAAAAAAAGAAAAAGAAAAGAAAACTGTGGATCAAAGAAAAACAACCGAGGGGTCTCAGAGTTTACATATATAATGAGGAAAACAAAAGGAGTTTTATCTAGAGCATATAAGGGATGGGTGCATTTTTGCTTTCCTTATCTCATCCGGAGACCAACTTCTCAGAGTCAGAAGCTATCTTCAAACTGATAAAAATCAGCGTAGCAAACCCTTTATCCAGAAAGCAGAAGCAGAGCTTAAGAATTTCTACCAAAATAAGGGAGGAGATTCGAGGTAATGAGCATGCTAATTGGCTTCATTTCCATAACCATTTCTCAACATATATGGAGACCAAAAGATCACATCGCATATTATGAATACATTCCAGCTTTACTCATCCATATAACCTGAATGAAACGGAAAAGTGCCATATTGTGTTTTCACTGTCAAATGAACATACAACATCTCGTTCTTTTCTGTTTAAATATTTGGTTTATTGAAGATAAAACAAAGTCAGAACTGCACGAAGCATTTCTTAGGACAAGATTCTTTTAGGTTATGACGTAACTTCTCATGGGAAAGGAGAACTAGGGAGCTCTTTAGAGGTTCAGGGAATAGATAAAGCAATTGTGCTGTGGAACAAAAAAAAAAAAAAAGAAGAGAGAGTGGAGTCAAAATAAGTCAAATGAATTATTCTCCAGAAACACCTTTCTTACATTTTTATCTAAGTGACACTATGTATTACTCATACCCAACGTATTTGTCTAAGTGTCAAACATGCATATATGCTTTTATGTTCCTTTTTAAATGTAGTAGCATCAAAAACAATGCTTTGGATGGATGACCTCTTTTCAGCATTTGCTGGAAGCTTCTTGTGAGAAGGATCAGGTGCGTAGCTCAGAGAAGTGATAATTAGCAAGGATTTTACTCTACTCTAATCTTACACCTCTGCTGCATAACATGAGGCATTAGCCTTCTAAATTTATCCAAATGAGCATCGCAGTGAATTATAAAATGCAAAGAGAAAAATGCCATAAGGGTCCTTGAGAGAAATGTCAAATTCACGACCGAAATGTACATAAAGATTATGTGATTTTTTTTCAGTTTTATTTTATTAATCTCTTCCATTTATCAAGTAGTTTAGAGAAAAGATCATCTTGATTTAATGAAGGTTGCTATGCTGGCCCTTCTTTTTAAAATATGTGATTTATGGAACAGGAGCTAAATCACGTTTTATTTTCAGAAAGAAGATGTGTAGACTGTACAATGAATGATATGTAGTTGAAATAATAGAATCTTGAACATTAAATGACTGGTGTAATCAGCAGTATGGATTTATTAAAGGCTTGTCTGGCATCCCAGGAGTACTAGCGTGTAGTTTTTACCTTCGTTCTTAGGATTCACTAATATTTGACAGAATGAGCCATCTCTCGAGGCCCTGTTTCTCTTTCGCAATGCTTCCCACTGCCGTTTCTTCTGTGATGTTTCAGGATAGTTCTCGCTCATAACCCTAATGGTGGTCTTTGTTCCAATGAGAGAGGAATTTCTAAAACTTTTGCTGAGACTGCACCATGAACTTTGCCTAAAGCTCCCTTATTTCTGCACATATAGTGGATAAAAAGCATATAACAAAACAGTGAACAAAAGCATGTGTCTGTACGAATATAGAGCTGGAGGACCCCGGGAAAGTCATTTCCTGGCATTTTTGCTTGGCCTATAAAGAAGACAGAAAGCTCACTTATCTGGGCTGATTTAGAATCTTTTTATAACCAAGGCATCTATTATTTATGCTTATTTTTATAAAGTAAAATTTGTTTTATCTATTATACAAGTTTCTAGAACTTTCTTTTTCTTAATCACAGATTTACAGAGCACTCATAAGATGTTCCTTCTCTCAAATCATAATAAATATATGACCCTTTCAAATGAGTCACCAGTCCAGCATCTGCTTCAAAAGGCGATAGGAAGAGCTGCTGGAATTGCTGATGTACAATAACCATCTCTAAAACTGTCAGCCCAGCCATAGTTTATTCATTATCACTTAGGTATTTTAGATAGCATCCCTATAAGATATATCAGAGATATCATGTTGTTCTCTCTATATACAAATCATTTCAGGATTTTACAGCACCTGATTTAAGTAATGGGCTTGCATTTGCTTTTCCTCTTCAAATATCTAGTTTTGAATAAATAATATTCCTTTATTGTGTATATTTCCAACCTGAAAATAAAATACTTAGATATTGCCATAAAGAGTGAAAAGTGTAATAGTATCTCACAAAATTATTTTTTACCTGGAGATACTTTAACTTTCTAAGAAATTTTGTCGGGAGCTGATCTCTAATATTCATCCACTTTTCTGTTTAGAAAACTTCCTAAACAGCAAGGATTCTCATGGTCTGTACATATTTCTGATCTTGGTTGTAATATAGGAATGAGTGACAGCCATGATTCTAATGACTTGAATACCACTCTCCTTAAGTGCTACTACATTATAGATGGGAAACTCCTCAAGGAGAAAAGAGAAGAATCGGATTCAATTGAGGTTCCAAAGCTATATATTTTTAATAAATTCTATATAAATCCTAAGTTGCTATTTTCAGCACTGATAAAAGTGTTTTCTTTCAAAGAGACAATACACTGGAGCTTTAAGATGTCTTTTCCTGGAAAGCTAACTCTAAATCTTTAAATAACTTACCTTTCTTAAAAGGTAGCCATGGGACAGATTCACAAACAAACACATTATTTGTAGCATGTAAAAGCCAAACTTGGTGTTTTATTCATTGAAAATCATGAAACTGCCCAAAATTTCCTTAAAAGCTTTTCAGCAAGGGTTCCTTGTTTACTTCCTAAGAAACAGGCAATATAAATAACTCCACTTGAGAAATCAACTACAACTACATTTAAAGAACATATCCATAATCTTTTAACTTTTCCCTTAAGGATCCCAACTCTTCTAAAAGATTTCTCAAAGTTCTTTAAAAAAAATCAGTTTAACTACAAACCAACCAGACTACAATACAGAAAGAAGCCACATATTTCAAGAACAAACCTTTTTATTTGTCTATCACAAGAAAACAAATTTAGCTGTAAAAATAACATCATCTTATATAACATAGACTTTGTTTTAAGAGGGCCTGCTGCATAGCAGTTTTAACATTACCTCTTATTGAGTTATATGTATCTTAAATTCCTCTTGACACTGGCCTTAATGCCTTTTGGAGGCCAGGCTTTTGCATCTCTGTGCCATCTTAAGTCTTCCTTATACAGCTGATGATAGCTGGAAACATAATTAAATACTAAATCAAAGAATGGGGCTTTAATGCCTACAATTTTCCCCAAACAACCACAAATTCCTATTACAATATTCTACCAGTGAAACATAAATGTAATGTAGATAAAAGAAGATGGGTCTCTGATTTATTTCTCTGCTATTTTCATCTGTTTTCTAAATGAAAAGAGCTGAATGAGAAAATAATTACTATTGTTCATACACGCAGAATATGAAACACTGCTTAAATAAAATGTGGCACTGAATTCTTGCCCTTGCAATTCTTTAAATAATCTTTCGAATTAGATTAATGTATCATGTTGTTTATGTATAAGGTAGCAGAGCTGAGTGTGCCTGTAGTGGTGTCTACTAATGATCCTATTAGTATTTAGCTACAATTCTCAGTGCCTAACTACATTGTCTTAAAAACATTAAGATATAGATCAAACCCTTGGCAAAAAAAAAAAAAACAGACAAAGCCATTACATGAGTAGCATGTAACCCTGAAGAATGCATCCAGCAGGAGATGAAGGTTTTCTGGCCTTTGGAAAGGGAAATCAAAGAGAACTACCAGTTCTACTTGAAGGTCCAGTTGGATGCTTCTCATAGCCTAGCAATGGGGTGCTTTTAAAAAATAATTATGGTTATGTTAAATATAGATAGATAGATAGATAGATAGATAGATAGATAGATAGATAGATAGATAGATAGAT
>NC_022009.1:97021411-97033706 GCF_000317375.1 Microtus ochrogaster | reverse complement strand
GATAGATAGATAGATAGACACACAGACATATATGTTAACCATACTTCAGATCACAAGTGTAAGACCTCAAAGATTGTCATAAAATGCCTTAAAATGGAAAGGAAATGGCATCAGTTCCATATGTGAAATTCTCAGGAGAATTAGAATGAGCTTCTAACAGCTGCAAGAGCCCAAGGAGTCCATCACACTGAGGAGTATGAGCCTGATCCATGAAACAGCTGCTTCCGGATCACTGCCCTGATCAGAGCTCAATGGGAGAAGACTAGGAATTAGCAGCAAGACTTACAAATTAAACTTGTGCCTGATGAGATCTAAGTCCGAGGAGACTTGTTTTTGCTCTTCTTTCTGCTTGAGCTAAGTTTCGGGAGAAGATAATCTCAAGGGGTATTCGTTTGAATATAAGAGCCATGGGTTGTCTCTCAGAAAATGTCACAAAAGTAAAGTAGAGGTTCTAGTTTTTATTTCATTTAAGTACTTGTTATGGGTGAGATGGGATTCATATCCTAATGGTTAATAGTTTAGAAGGTTGGTTCTTAACATGAGTTAATCAGGGGGTGGACACCTCTCTAATACATGACACCTGTTAACAGGTATTGGGTCATGATAAGCCTTATGAAGAGATAAATGCTCATTGTTCTTGGTGGGAAAAATCTTGAGAAAATATTAGCTCCTGGAGGAATGGCTAAAATTTATAATCGAGGTAGGACTCTCCACTTTTCTTACTTTCTCATTCCCTTTTGATTTCTTGCATTCCTCCCATGATTGAAACCAACTACCATGCTGTGACATAAATCAGACCATACACAGATATGGTTTCCTAACTTCATACTGACCAATGACACTCTTTCTTTATTAAGTCTCAGGTCATTTTGTTTGTTTGTTTGTTTTGGTTTTGGTTTGGTTTTTGCTGTTTTGTATTTATATGTTTGTTTGCTGTAACAAAAATAAATCAAAAAAAAAGCCAAGTAGGGAGAGAAACATACAGAATTTGTACAAATGTATTATCAGTAGTTCTTTGCTGGTCCAAAAAATTGGCATCTAAACCAAAATTAAATATTATTTATACATCTACATACATATAACTGATAGGTGAAAAGATAGGTAGATGAATAAGTAGGTAGGTAGCCCTTTTTGGTAGATAGGAAATTTTAGTTGTACAGATTCTAAGCACATCTCGCTGTTCCAAAGCAACCTTAGTGCCAGCTCTTCTATAAAACTGTCATTTAGAAAGTTCTGGATCATCTAAAAACTGGTCTCATATGACCTAGATGTTTTTATGTTGTGTATCTGTTTTATCTTTGACTGAAACATTCTATTCTGCAAAAATGCTCCTTACAAGAGAATGAAAACAAACAAAAAAATAGCTTCAGGACATTCCTGAAATTGCACAGATTAACTGGACTGATCTCTGCCCTAAGTAAACAACAAAGACTGTTGATAGTCATTTTGAGACAATGAAGTTTCAAAGAAGACTCTTAGACAAATCATGCTGTAAATGAGAAGCAGACATTATTTAACCAGTCTGAAAGGAAGCAGAGATTTACAAAACAACCTGGAAAGGAGCTGAAACCTGCCTGATTCTTTGAGGAGGTATAGATCAGGTGAGCAACCTTCAGGGCACACTCTTCAACCCAGTGAGCAGCCTGAAGGTCTGAAGAATATGCATCATGCTCTAAGTTTGCAGGTTTAGTGAATTATCACTCATGTGGATTTCTGCTCCACTAAGTAACCTCTCACTCACCCTTTTGTATGTAACTCATTAAAATTCCTTAGTTCACCAAGTTAGACTTCGGTGTTGTTCTTACTTCGGTCTATCACAAGCTGTCGATTTGGGGTGTGGTGTTGCATACTCCAGGAGAAGTCTTGTCACATGACACTCTTTTAGTTTGCTTTCTGTTATGAGAAAATGCTGACCAATAACAATTTGGGAAGAAACCGGTTAATTTGGCCTGTATATTACAATCTATCATTATTTATAGGAGGTCAAGTTAAGAACTGACGTAGAAACCATGGATGGATGCTGCATCCTGGATAGTGCTTCTGCCGGGTAGATTCTTTTTATAACCCAGGGCCACTATTCTACGAGTGATTCTGTCATCATTAGGCTAGGTCCTCCTCCACCAATAGGAATTGCAGAAAGAATTCCACATAAAGACATGCCTTAAAGCTGAGTTGAGGTTCCATCAGTTCAGTATATGAAGTTGAGATTCAAGATTCACAACAGTTTTGTAAGATGTTCCCAGAATTTATTACTATCATGGTTAGAGTTACCATTGCTGTGATAAAACACCATGACCAAAAAAAAAAAAAAAACCTTGGGGAGGAAAGGGTTTACATCACTCACATCACTTACATCAGACTGATGGCAGAAACTCAAGCATGGCAGCAACCCGGAGGAAGGAGATGATGCAGACATAATGAAGGTATGCTGTTTACTGACTTTCTTCTCAAAATTCACCTAAACTGCTTTCTTCTAGAACCCATGAACACCAACCCACAGACTGCCCACCCTCCATGAGATGGGCCTTCTCCCATGAATCACTAATTAAAAAATAATACCCTAAAGCTTTCCTCAATTGAGATTCATCCCGATACCTCTAGCACAAACTTGTTTTAAAGCAAGTAAAATCTGGGTGAAAATAAGCAATATACAGAAAGTATGCAAAGATTTACACAGGAAATAAATTTCCCCTCAGGTTTCATGGATAGGAAGGCCAAGCGGACTTAGATCTGTCAGTGAGGGTTGCAGAGTTCCTATATCATAGATGTGAAAGGGATGAGTTAGAGAGGGATTTGTACAGCAGGTGTTCACAACATTGCTGTGTCACGGCATGGCTGCATGGTTTGAGAGCTAGCCTATGAGACCGCAAGCTTCACTTACATGCACTGAGTGGAGATGCAGGTATTGTCTACAGTTAAAGCATAGCACCAACATACTCTGACACATAAGATGTAAGAAAGAAGCCCCAGGTATAGAACCAGATTAATATACTTATAACTTTGGGGCCAGAAGACATACTTTTTATCTATTTGAAAAATAAAAGTATTTCTTTATAGGAAGACCTTATGGCTAAAGGTGATGCATGCCTGAATCAGAGAACACAGAGACTCAGTTTCCTCACCTGGAAATGTGATCTCTACTGGGATACTTTCACAGTAGCGAAACACAGTGTTCATGCTCTCGGAGGAGGAAAGTAATCATAAACAAGACATATGAATCCAATCCCTGACTTTCAACTCTACTACAGAGCTACAGTACTGAAAAGAGTCTGGTATTGGCATAAAAACAGACAGGAGGACCAATGGAAATGAATCAAAGACCCAGATATCAATCCACACACTTACAATCTCCTGATTTTTGACAAAGAAGCAAAAAGTATAAAATGGAAAAAAGGATATTCAACAAATGGTGCTGGCATAACTGGATATCAACATGTAAAAGAATAAAAATATATCTATACCTATCACCATGCACAAAACTCAAGTCCAAATGGATCAAAGACCTCAACATAAAACTAACCACACTGAGCTTCATAGAAGAGAAAGTGGGACATACACTTGAACACATTGGCACAGGAGACCACTTCCTAAATATAACTCCAGTAGCACAAACACTGAGAGAAGCAATTAATAAACAGGACTTCCGGAAACTCAGAAGCTTCTGTAAAGTAAAGGACACAGTCAACAAGATAAAACAGCAGCCTACAGAATGGAAAAGATCTTCACCAACCCCATATCAGTCAGATGGCTGATCTCCAAAATGTACAACAAACTCAAGAAACTGGTCATTAAAAAAACAAATAATCCAATAAAAAAAATGGGGAACAGACCTAAACAGAGAACTCGCAACATGGGAGTCTAAAATGGCTAAAAAACACTTAAGGAAATAGTCAACATCCTTAGCCATCAGAGAAATTCAAATCAAAATAACTTTCGGATTCTGTCTTACACCTGTCAGAATTTCCAAGATCAAAAACAATGATGACAGCTTATGCTACAGAGGATTTAGGGTAAAGGGAACAGTCCTCCATTGCTGGTGGGAGTACAAACTCTCGTAGACACTGGAAATCAGTATGACAATTTCTCAGAAAATTAGGAAACAACTTACCTCAAGACCCTGCAATACCACTTTTGGGTATATATCCAAAGGATGCTCAATCATGCTACAAGGACATGTGCTCAACTATGTTCATAGCAGCATTGTTAGTCATAGGCAGAACCGGGAAACAACCTAAATGTCCCTCAACTGAAGAATGAATAAGGGAAATGTGGTCATTTACACAATCGAGTACTACATAGCAGAAAAAAAAATGACATCTTGAAGTATGCAGGCAAATGGATGGATCTAGAAACCATCATACTGAGTGAGGTAACCCAGACTGAGAGACAAATATAATATGTATTCATTCATAAGTGGTTTTTAGAAATAAAGCAAATCAAAAGAAAGTGTACAATTCCCAATCCCAGAGAACGTAGACAACAGAGAGGACCCTAACAGAGTCAAACATGAATCTAATCTACATGGGAAGCAGAAGAAGACAATGTATAGTGAGTAAATTGGGAGAATTGTGATCACGGGAGAAGGTAGAATGGCAGGGGACAGAGGGGAGTAGAGAAAAATATACAGCTCAGTAAAAACAATTAGAAAAAACGACATGTAAACCTTTCAAACTGCAACAACAAGAGGCCTGACAAGCTATGTTCACTGGTATAATAGTGGCACAAAGATCATGACAGTAATCTACCACTTTCTAGTTAGGACCCATGCCTGGACTTATTAAAGTGGCCAATCATCTTTAGTTAGATAGGCCATAATAACCCAATGTCATTATTCTGTTAAATGGACACAGTATTAAAATGACCCCTAATAACATTGTTACACCCATAAATGAGAGATTCTCTTAAGCTTCATCAGAGAAGCTTTTCTAGCAGTAGATGAACTAAAACAGAGATCCTCAACTGGTCAACATGCCCAGAATAAGGGGCTGTGCACTGCTCAGCCCTAAATGGGATAGTTAACCTACCAAACTCACAGAGAGATTGTAAAAGCCAGAGTGAGAGGGAGCCTGAGAAACAGCTACCACATCCAAGGAAGGCAGCAGGCACGCAAATTACCCACTCCCGACCCGGGAGGTAGTGACGAAAAATAACAATACAGGACTCTTTCGAGCCTCTGTAATTGAAATGAGTCCACTTTAAATTTTATTCGTTTTCTACAAAATCATTCTTCACATTTATACCAAAGAGTGAAAAATATCACTACTACAAAATACTTCAGCAAGGCAATGATTTTTCTTTTGTTTAATTTTCTCTATTTTTTTGCATAATTTTAAGGCAATTTATCAACAACAATAAAAGCACATAAAATTAAAGAGAAAGACAAATTATGTTGGAAATCATGTATGTCAGTTATATACAATAAAGTTTCTGGTGTCTTTTTCCTTCGTCAGCTACATGGCATCTCCCTGACTCGGCCTTCTCTTTCTATATATCTTTGTTTGAATTTCCCACTTAGCTATACTCTACTAAACCATTGACCAAAACAGCTTTATCCATCAACCAATAAAAGCTGCACATACACAGGACATCTCACATCATACCTGCTTTTGTAAATGTATAAAATAATGTACATGAGGAGTGGGCAGGAATTTTGTATGTATTGAGTGATTTTTGGAATGTCCTTCCCAGCCCTTATTCTCATCCCAGTTTTCTTAAAAACAGCAATATGTTTATCTTTTTATTCATTATTCTTTGTCAGTAATCTAGTATATCTATTTCTTTCCCCAAAAAATGTGTTTCTGTGATTTAGACAAATATCTGTAGTAGAAAATAGCTGTGTTTAAAATACTATCCCATATTTTGCAAACAGTATTTAATGATAAATTGTAATTCTGCATCTTAATAAAGGTACAAATAATTATGTTTAGATGTGACCATGATTATAAATATAACTTCCTAGTGTATTTCTTGAATCAATATATGTATTTGAAGGCATATGCTGATTACACATGGGCTTGGTTCTACCAAGATGTAAATTAGGAGAACTATAACCTCAAACTAATTTTTGTATAAAGCACACTGTTGTGAAACAGTGCATTTATCCACTAGTTTCTTTAAAGTCAATGAATTTGTCAATGCCCTCTCATGGGACTATCAAAAGTAATCTCTGTTAGCAAACAAAGAATAAAAGGTTATATTTTCCCGAACAGGTATAATGAGAGTCATTCTCTGTGAAGTATCTGTTATCTTTGTAACTTAGTGTATCTTTCATGGGTTTCATAACTTTCGAGGCTTATTAATGGTTCAACTATGGTATAAAGCATGGGGAGAGATTCTCATGTGTTTTCTAAGTGCCGGCATTTATTATAACCATCTGATCCACAGTGTTTCATCTTATGTGAAAGCGCTGCTGCAACAGACTCAGTACCATTGTTCTTGCATCAGCAGTACTAGGAACAGTCTTGCCACGAATGTGACAAGAGCTAAAGCAATTAGATCTAAACTTGATGAAATTGCTGTACAATCCATTTACTGGATCATGTTGAAAAGCTTTCCCATTCTTTTATGGGTCTGTAATAGCAGGTGGTTTGAGTGTCGGGCCCAGCCTTCTTCCATGATACCCTGACTCATAACCATGCCTACAAAAAAACATATTATAGCCTTGAGACACTGATTATGTCCATTGTCACATTCCTCTGTGGTTCTGTGTAATTGTTCAGCTGCAAGCCAATTACAGAAATGCTTAGTATCGCACACTGGATGAATAGGGGCTCAACTCCCCTAAATGTTAGTGGTTACACAATGGGGAAAGGAAGTCCCTGTTGAGACATAAAGGTTACAGTGAGTTCTTTATGTGCTGACCTATAAAAACACAGATGTAGTTGCCTAAATTAACAAGTGAAATGACAGCTAGTGAAGAATGAATATTGAATACATAGTGAAGAAAAGCTGTTGCTATAACTAGGGTTCAATCTTTAAAACAAGCATGATGTGGTTGAAATAGGTAAAATAGATAAAGTATGTTGATAATTCGGCTGTCAAACAGATGTTAGTGTATGCCTTCATTATTTTATCTGGTTAACATTTACAGTTAAATGACTATATTAACAGCTGCTAGTGACATAAACCGTCATGGATGAATTCTTCCTTCCTAAAATATATGTGTGCTTGAATTTGAAATATTGTTGCTATATTTGAACACTTAACAGCAGGATGAGATTTAAAAATACTAAGTTACAAATTCTCCTTAGTTAATCTTTTTTTGAACTTTAACAGGGATTTAAATGTTGTGCATAATTATGACTGAATGGAACCAGTCAAACTTTGGATTACTAGACAAGACTTAAAAACCAACAATCCTCTGGGGTGTAAGACTATTCCTAGGGAGTTCTGAACAAACGTCCACTCACCCCATATAGAGAATCCATGACAGAACAAAGTAAGGATGACTCCATAACCCCATATTGTTAAACTAATAATTTTTATGGAGGGAAGGTTTACTTACTGGGTTATTGGAACAGGAATAACTAAGAAACACATAAGTCACATGTGTGAACGGTGGCTCACTGAAGGTGAAGTCCTGGAACTGTTTTCAGGACTTGAAGGAAGTTTAATAGACTGCAGATTGTATCTTCAGGTAGGTCTGGTGGCAAGAGTCTCAGGTTAGTTAAGGACCATAACGACCATAATAGCCAAGTTGCTTAGTGAATTTGTTCATTTTTAAGGGACTTCATGAAGCTACTGAATAATTTACTTCTTGAGTTTAAAAGGCAATATTGTATTTCCAGAACATTCTGCATTTTAAGGAGATTCCTTCCAAGAGGAAATGTTTCATCTTGAAATTGCTATAGATCATGGTTGGAACATCCTGATTTTCCATTTATACGTTGCCTGTCTAACACCATTGGCATTGGAGCAGCTCTTTTCAACCTGTGGGTCATGACCTTTTTAGAGGGTCAAAAGATCCTTCCACTGTGATCTCCCAAGATGATTGGAAAACTGATATTTACATTACCATTCATAACAGTAGTAAAATTACAGTTATGTATTAGGAACAAACATAATTTTATGTTTGGGGTCATCCCAACATGAGGAACTGTATTAAATGGTCACAGCATTAGGAATGTTTAGTAAGAAGGAAGTACACCCTTAGAATATCAGCATAAAAAAAACAATACTTCACTGTAGACTAAAAACCTTACTGAACAGTGCCAGTTAGCTTAGACTTTCTAATTTGAGGTTGCCATCTCCATTAAAAAGAAGAGAAGATGAATCTATAGCCATTGCAAATCTCAGCTACATTCAGATACTTTCAAAAGGTATCATCATATAGTAGATATTGATATCCAATTATTAGGAAAGCGACAGTTTCAGTATATATCTCAAAACAAAGGTGTTTGGCATATTTAGACTCTTAATATATATTTTCCACACTTATAAAATGCAACACGACTATTTATGAAGACTGCCTACTTTTCTTCAATGCTCCTACTGTTTCTGCACTTAAATATTTTCTTTACAAGTATTAATTTGTATGCTAGTTTAATGCTGGATTGACAGATAAATTACCCTTTAAAAAGATTGGGAATTTTCACCAGATAAACTATTATATTAAAATGCATCACAAAGCTCAGATTTTCTTTGGTGACCTTATCATGGAAAATATTACTTTTATATTTTCAATGGAAATAAGTGTAAATTATAACACCATTATAAAAGACACCCCCACCCATAAGCAGAATACAGAAGAAAGCTGAGCTCTCAAAGGGAAATAACTAAGCTATGACTTTCCCCTTTTGAAATCAGCATGCACAACCTCAAATTAGCTGGAAAATCTTTATATGTGACCCAAGCAATAAAACACACACCAATTTTTAGCTCTTCCAAGGAGCTCTATTTGTGGGTTTGACGGTGGGGGTCTGCCAAATATAATTTTGTGTTTATACTTGATATTTTTTCCTCTTGAAGAATATTATATTGTACTTCCAAAAAGGCATTCACAAACAAACTTTAAGGAAGGCATTGGGCTCACAATTTAATCATATTATACATGAGTTTGTGTGTGTGTGCATTCACTCATACACAATGTCTTCAGATGACAGTCTCCCTCAACTCTTCCTTACGCCCCATCCACAGCTATCCACCACACCCCATATCTACCAATTCCTTACACAGATGAATGACTTTTGGTTTGGTTTTGTGACCTTTGTTGTTATATAGAGGAAAGCATACAGTGAGATTCCTAAAGGCAGATTATAGATGTAAAGTTTAAAGTTAACAGAAAGACAACAGTGGATCTTACTCATCTGTGAACAGTGAAGTATAAAATAGAATAGTGGTTGTCAAAACCTGAAGAAACTAGATGGGAGGTGAGGAAGTATGGAAGAAATAGCAACATATTCAACATACTGGTTAGATAAATAATATTTGCTTATAGGTTCTATTGCACACTGGGGGGAGGGGTGTCAAAATCTTTTCTTTCTAAAAGTTTTATTCTTTAAATATTTAAAAAGGAATAGAAGGAGATCTTTAAATGGTCTCACCAAACATGCCTTTTAGATCATATATGCTAAGTTTTCTGAATTGAAGACTATATAGCTGAGGTTTATAATGAAATGCCAACCTGTAGCAAATGAACATATACAGTAGTGATTTCACTATACAGATATGTAAAGGATCTGGAGAGGTGGCACAGCAGGTACTTGCTTTCTTGAAAGAGAGCCAGACTCAGTTCCAAGCACACATATTGGAGGGTTCACAACTGTTTGTAACTCAAGCCCAGAGGTTCTAATGTCCTTCTCTGGCCTCTGTGAGCACTACACATGTATAAAACACATAAAAAGGAAGACATATCACCATTCACAACAATAAAATTAAGCGAATTGTGATTCAATAAAAATAATAAAGCTATCATTGGAAATATAGAAAGTTCACTTATTTCCTGGACCTTAAAAATGTTCCTTAATTATTATACATTAATAACTAAACATAAAATATTTTTAGTTGAAATATGACTTTTCACATCAAAAGGTTACCTTTTAGGTATATAAAAAAGAAGTTAGTTACTGAACAGAATATATTTGTAAAATATGTAAAAATAATTTATAAAAAATAAACGTAGAAAACTTTGGAAATAATATTAAAGAAACATTCACAAAATGTCACATGTAATGAGCCACTAACATTTGAAAAGATACACATCTGCACTAAGTTTTAGTGTATCTGCACTAAAACTAAAACCTCAAATCTCTTATAGTTTCAGAAGCATATAGAAAACATATGTCCAAGTACACCACAGTCAAAACCCAAACCAGAAGCCTTCAAGTTCTGTGGCAGGGGTGGACCTGAAAAGGTTCCTCAGGATCCCTGGTAAGAATATAATCGGATACCACTTTGGGATACTAGGGTATCCATGGAAGACAGCACAATAAAATATTGCATGAATATGAAGAACAACCCATAGGTTCTAACAGCTTTCAGTGTAGTTCTATAACAATTACTATAAAGAACACATAGCAAACATCGCGATAACAAATGCTATGAAGAACAAAACTGACCCCATGTCAAGTATTTAGTTGCTTAGATATATTCACAACAGAGAAAATATGAATCTTCTAAAACCGCGAGATGTTTTACTGCAAAATGTGTTGTATTGTGATTTATTTCATTTTATGAGTTTAGTCTCTGGATTATAAAATGTACTTATTTTTAGATCTGTCCTTGCATAATTGCAAAGACCCATTTCTAGGTCTGAGAGAGATACTTGAATTTCTAGATTTGTTATTTTATTGAATTCTAGAGAGATTTTTGCCTCTTACATGGGTATTCACACTGTTTTTTAAGAGTTTAGTAATGGAAAATATCCTTTTATTGAAATAAATTGTCCATCACTTTCACTTCTTTTTCCTAATTTTACATTCAGAGAGTATATAGACAGGAGTCAACTTTCTTCTTGCAGAATATGCTCTCCTAGTGTGAGAGGGAAATAGATTTATTTCAATTACCCACATCATTACTGTTTTCTCTTATGTACACAAAACTCCTATTCAGTATTTCTGCTGATCTTACAGCCTAACAAATTTTCCAGAAAGGAGAGAGTTTAGTGAAGTCCTGCAAAGATGTCAGACTGAAAGGATTAGGACTTCCCTGAGTTCAAAAGGTCAATGGCTTTGTGAAGGAGGGAGGGTAAGCTATTTCCTGATACAGTGTTTGCCATCAAAAGTGCCCAGCCTGGTTCCTGGAAACCAAAATCTGCAGATAGCTCACGAGGCAATATTTATGAATCTATTATGAGAGGGTCAGTGGCAGGGTACTGCAAGACAAGCTATCATCACTGGAAATAGCAGTGCTGGGGATGAAGGCAGCTATGGAGACCGCAGCACACACACGTGGTTAGAATAAAGCCTCCCCAGCCTAAGGATTACAAGCAGCACAACAAAAACACAGGAACGACTACAGTTGAATTCCATCTCTCTTAATAAATAGTCTATATTAAGTACATAAAGGCTCACCCTATTGGGATACATTAAAATGGTCCTCAGAGAAATCTTAAATGTGACCGTACTTCTAAGTTTAAAAATCTAAAGATACCTTAATGAATGACCGAATCTCATACACAAAAGTAGTTTTAAAGGAAAAACTTTGATAAGTGAATGCTACAGCAGCATGTATAGAACCATGATATTTTTGTACCCTAAAGACAGCATGAGTTTTTATTCATTTATAAACTATGCAGGAGATGGAAAAATGGCTCTCCTGGACTTGCTGTCCTTCCACAGGCCCTGGGTTCTATTCCCAGAATCCATATCTGGCAGCTTCCAACTACCTGTATTCCCAGCTTCAGAGAATCTGATGGTATCTTCTGGGCAGCAAGCACTGCACTCACATGTACAAAACCACACACATATACACATAAATTAAAAGGTAAAATCCATTTATAAACAATGCAAGGGAATACATCACTAAAATTTTCCTTTCTGATATCAAGTGATATTGATATTCTGAGAATGTTCCTGATTAATATTGACACACGATGTAAAATGTGTGGGTTTAATGCATATGCTAAAAATTTTAGATTTTGATCCCTTTTACACTGCCCTAATTGTTGGCAGGCAGCACACATAATTCTATGTGGAGTAGTCATTTAGGAAGGAGGATACCTAAGGCCAGACTAAAAGGTGAATACTGGGTTTGGAAGGTGCCCTTTCTTGTCTGGATTTGGAGTTATTGGTGCCCAAATTATATCATTATATCTTTTATTTTAGGAGCTACTCACAGTCTTTTCATTAATGATTGA
>NC_022009.1:97007855-97020591 GCF_000317375.1 Microtus ochrogaster | reverse complement strand
TGATCTGAGAAGAAAAAAAAGAAGAAAATGTTTGATCTGTATTTTTGAAATTTTATAATAAAAAAAGGAAGAAAATGTGTGCTGTATGTTTCTGGGAGCAGGGAAATTCAGTGGTGTCCCACATCTGCCAAGAACCTTCTTGAGTCATTATCCATGGTGGAAGGTGGAAGGGTCAAGCAACCAGCTATGCAAAAGTAATGAGGGACCCAATTCACCTTAATAGCACATCTTCCTTACATATGAGAAGTCTGCTTCTTTGCTAATGCAATTAATGTACCCTTGATGAGAGATCCCAGGTGGCTGAGTATATTACCACACAGAGGTCACATTTCCTGTCCCTGGTACTCTGGGGATTAACTTGAATAACATAAAATTGGGATAATACATCCAAATGGTCACACTGTAAAAACTCAACTACTTTGAATTCACGTAATGCAACTTTGGCATTAAAGTGCAAGTTTAGCATAAGGAACCACATTCTTAAAAAAACAACTTGAAATGGCTTTGAGATTATCCATATTTCATTTCACCCAAGTAGGGAACTTTTCTCTAAACAGTAAATGTCACCGGACCACTGCAGATAACATCTGCAAACCATGCTAATGATCCTGAATCAGCAAACACACCGAGAAACAACTATAAGCAAAAATCAGTTTAAACACTAAAATTCATTTGCTAAAGAGTTAAGCTGCTAATTTTCAAATAATTTTAAGAGGTATATTGTAGTAAATACAACACCTATAACTACCTAAACAAAAAGCAAAAGAAAACAAAAAATAATCTTTTAAAAATGCACAAGTTACTTGTTTTAAAAAGTATATTTTAAGCTTCTCTAGTCATTTAATGGAAGTCAAAGGACAGCTTTCAGGGGTGGGTTCTCTGCTACTGCCACTTGGGCATCAGAGAGACTCCAATACAAGACATCAACCTTGAATGCAGTGGCCTTTACAGGCTGAGTCATTTTACCATTGGGAAGGGAACACATGAGTTCCCACCCTAGCTGTAAAGCTACAGGCAGATGGTAGCTGCTACAGGAGGGAAGCTCATGTTGTTTGGAGGCATTCTATCTCTGAAAGTTCAGCCATGGTCTGTATGATGGTGCCACATCTATGTGCACCTATGTAACAATAATTGATTTTAATGTGTGACAAGATTTTTTTAAAAAAGAATGTTAAGTTGCCAGGATAAGTCACATGAAGTTACCCAAGAGGAGGCAGAGGACTGGAATGTGGTGATGAATATAATCAAAAAGCACTGTATGCATATATAAAAGTTTCCAAACTTAATAAATTTCAAAATAAGTGTAAGTAAAAATGTTAATACTGAAGGTTATAGAAAAAGGAACTTTACCACAGAAGATCACATTTTTAGAAGCATGAGCGCAACAATATTCTTTACAGCCGCTTTCAATAATGGAACTTTACTGCTCTCTTACCGAGGATAATTCCTACTTGAACTTATTTTGGCCTTGCTTGCTGAAGGTAGTGAAAGATCAGAGGGTGGCTTGAGTTTTACAGCCTGGTCAGAATAGGTCATTGCGTCTTTCTCTCTTTAAAGGCTGGTTTTGGAGGCTCCTGCTCCAAAAGCAAAACCCAGCCCTAGTAATGAGCCAACAAAGCCAGCACTTCATGGAGAAGTGCCAGGGAGGCCCTCAGCATCCTGGAAGAGCTCAACTAGAAAGTCCTTTCAGCTGTGGTTGCCTTGGTATGAAACTGCATCTCTTTTATGTTGTGACTCAGTACTTAATAAAAGTTTTTATCTTCCTGTCTCTCTACAAAAAAGGAAGAGGGAGAGAAAGAGGGGGAGAGGGAGAGGGAAAGGGAGAGAGGAGAGAGAGAGAGAGAGAGAGAGAGAGAGAGAGAGAGAGAGGCTCTCCTAGTACCCTATCATGTTCAAATCCCCTGGAAAATCCACATTCTGGACTCTGTGAATGTGGCTGACAATGAGGGTTGACTGAGAACTCAAGGACAATGGCACTGGTTTTTGATCCTACTGCATGTACTGGCCTTGTGGGAGCCTAGGCTGTTTGGATGCTCACCTTCCTAGACCTGGATGGAGGGGGGAGGACTTTGGACTTCCCACAGGGCAGGAAACCCTGACTGCTCTTAGGACTGGAGAGGGCTGGGGAGAGGGAGTGAGGGGAGTGGGAGGGAAATGGGAGGAGGGGAGGAGGTGGAAATTTTTAATAAATAAGTAAATAAATAAAAAGGCCATAAAAAAGAAAAAAAAGAAAAATCCACCTTGCCAGGATATCAGAATTCTTCCTGAAATCATATCAAAACTCTTTTTTTATGTCAGTAAACTTAAGATATTGGCTGAAATACTTATCTAGTTCTATGATTTTTTTCACTGTTGAAAGAATTCTTAAAAATAAGTACAATTATTTTTTCTTCATATGTTCATGAGATTGTCTCAGGCGCGGCAGTACAAGATGCACACCGACATTGAGAAGGCAAAGTCAAAGACATCCAGAATTTGAAGTGAGCTGTTGTTATATAGAAAGATAATATATTCAAAAAACAAAAAGAAGAAGAAGAAAGAAAGACAAAAAGACAGTCACGGACATGTAAACAAAAGCAATCAAAAATAGACAGAACAAGTGAAAGCCTGGAATAGTCACTTAGCAATGGGTTTCCTATGAATAGAAACAAGCAAAGGTTGAGTGTGTTCTACAGTAGAACTGAAAGAGCAGCAAGAAGTGACATCATAGTTAAGGCAACACATTCTGAGGGGACTAAAGGAAGTGAATGCTGTTGGGAAATGTCATTTTCTTGAGCAGTATATTTACTAACAAGTTGTCCTTGCACCAGTAAATGCTCTCACCACCAAGCTCATGCTAGCAAAACCAATTAAACCCTCTAAGTCACACTCAAAAGCAGACTCGAACGTATGGGGACTTATTGAGGAGCAGGCTACTGGGAAGAGAAAAGGCGTACGAGAAAGGGAAGAAGACATATGCTGACTACAACTTATTATATAAATATAGGAAATTGTCAAATAATAAACATTTTTCAAAACTCAAAATGTTAGAAGAAAAGCTGTAACTCTCAGGACATATGTAAATTAAATTACTCAGAAAGAGGGTGGATGAGATACTTCATCAAACCCAAAGACATAGTCCTTGCCTGGAAGAGGCATTTTTTACATGAAAATTGTTAGGTCTGTACAGGCACTTTTAAAAAGATACATTTAAACAGAGCTAGCAAAGTCTGATCAGCATAGCTTAACATCAGCAAAACTGTTTCTATTATTTCAGACTAACCCTGTTTAACAAGCCCTTTGAGACAAGAATTACTAGGTTCACAACCCCACCCCCACAAAATACTGGTTTCTACCCAAACTTTAGCCATTCATCTTGTTTCTTTATACACCTAAGAATTATTCTCTCCTCCTTGATTTATTGCTGGTTACTTGAATACCTTCCTTTGTTTTCTTTAATTTCTTTTTGGTTAGGACCAAAAGGTTTATTTTATCTTCCCAAGAAATTCTGCATGTGATTTGCATTATATGATGATGAATATGATTCAAATCTTTTATTATTTTGCCAATATATTTTATCATGTGAGTGGAAGTATTTCTTTGGAAATTCACTAAAATGTAATTTAAAATAATGATTAGAAAAGTAATACTTGTAGCATAGCTACTCAGAGTTTTAAACTGCTTTAAAATTTTTTAATTGATATAAAGAACTGCGGCATAAAAGCTTTATAACATATTATTGTATTCTATTCATGTTCAATTTCATTATTCTTTCTTGTCACACTGTTTTCTTTGTTACTGTAGTCTCTCCTCCGCTCTCACAGGCACAGATACACATACACATATATGCAAATATATATGTATTATTTCCTTCATATGAAAGAAACTTGCAAAGTTGCTGTTCTTTTTTTCTACCTTTTTGTTTCCTTTTTGTAAATAGAACTTTTTTATCATACAATAAATCTGGTTATGGTTTCCCCTTTCTTTGTTCCTCCAGGTTCCTCCCATCTGGATCTACTCCATCTCTGTCTCATTAGAAAACAAAGAGGCTTCTTAGGGATCATAATAAAATAAAATATTATAAGAAAAAACAAAATATAACACATCAGAATAGGACAATACAAGCATAAAAAAGGAAATGTAGGCTAGAAAAGGTGCAAGAAACAGATATAAATTCAGAGACTCTTTTCTTCTCACACTTAGGAATCTCATAAAATCACAAAACTAAAAGGTATAATATGTAAACAAAGGATCTATTGGGGGAAATATGTGTGCGTATATGTATGTATGTATGTATGTATATGTATGTATTACACACAAACATATGTAATAAAATAAAAAGATAATTTTTTTGTACTTTTCTATCATATTTTTAATTCAGATTATTGTGAATGATTCACTAATTCATGAAATAAAAAAATCATACATTTGTTTATTATATACAGCATATTATTCACAGACCAAATCTGATTTTAGACACTATAAATAGAATCTGATCTTGTTTGAAATGCTTACAGAACAAAGAAATGATACCATATTTTTTATTTTGTCCTATCACATGTGCTTGCTTTTATCATATATATATATATAATTTTTGTCCCTTAAATGACTGTTTTCTATTGAGAGAAAGAAAGGGAATGGATCCAGATGTGAGAGGAGGTGGGACAGAACTGGAAGGAGAAGAAAGAGGACAAATCATAAACAGGATATATTGCTTAACAAAATACTTTTGATAAAAAGAAAAATATAAAAAGATAAAATTTTTTAAAAGTCCTGAATGATATTGTGAGACAAGAATCCCCCTAAGATGCTCTTGATTTTATTTTATACTATCTAAAGCAGGGTATGTGGTTTACCCATAAGAATAGCTTGCTTCGCCAGTGAGATTCACTTGAGGAAAATTAAATTTCATTTGCAAGAGGTTACTAATTGTAGATAGCTTCTAGATAACAGGAAAAGGTATCAGGGGCACATCTCCACTTCTCCATCTAGGTCTAGGGAATCCATGAGATACAGACCCATACAGGCCCTGTGGATGCTGCCTCGGTCTCTGTGAGTTTATATGTATGTCAAGCCTACTGATTTAAGGCCCTTGTTTACTTGATGCTCTCTATTTCCTCTGGCTCGTTCATTCTTTATACTTCCTCTTGGTTCTCTAAGCTCCAAGGAGAGGGATTTGGCTGGAATTTCCTCTTTAAAGTTGAGTATCTTAAGGGCTTTCACTCTGAATAACATCTGGGTTTGGGTCTCTGTATCTTTTCTCATCTGTTTCAGGAGGAAGCTTCGCTGATTATGGCTGTGAAAGACACTGATCAAAAACTATAGCAGAATATCATTAGAGTCATTTTATCACCACGTTGTTTTAGTAGAACACTAGTATTTAATTTTACTCTAGATTCCTGGGCTAGCTAGCCTCAGGTTCTTTGTCACCCAAGCAGTGTTGGGTATGGGTTTCACTCCAGAAAGTGGAATTTAAGTCAATCCGATATTGGTGGGTTATTATCACAAGCTTTGTGCCAGCATTATACCAGATTACCTTGAAGGCTGGACACCAGTGTAAATCAAAGGGTTTGCATCTTTGTTGATATTTATATTTCTCCTTTGGCAGCATGCAGAGTATCTTCCTTTATCAAAGATGATAGCTCACAGTGGTGAAGGCTCTATGTAGGCACCAGCTGGACTTTGCCCTCTACAAATGAGTTGTATATGTTTTACTTTTAGCAATGAGGACTTGCCTTGCCCTTTCTGGAGGACAAGTTATAGTCATAGAACACCCTGAGTTGAGTATAGGTTCCCATGGGACTCCATTTGCCAACAGCTCAATCAGATATAATATGGGAATATTTATTTGGTAAATGAGATGTCCAGTTGGGGTTCTGTTTTCCACCATTATTTGATGATTTAATTTTGATAACCTTCAATCATGTATATATTTTTGAAACTTCTACTGTATTAGTTTTCCATATTACCCTCAAATACCTCTAGATTTAAGCTACCTCTCCTCATATTTCCTCTCTTATCCATCCATAACTACCTCTTCTATTTCTAGACAGAAAGAACTATCTATTCTTTCTTGGATAATTCTATCTGTCTTCTCAAGTTGGTTTATCTTTACCAAACCTCTGTAGTTCTATGGATTGTAGCTTGATTATCATTGGCATAGCAGTTACTATCACATATAAGTGAATAAATGCCATATTTTCTTTTGAGATCTGGGCTCCCTTACTCAGGATGGTATTTTACCTGCAAATTTCATTTTTTAATGGCTGAGCAATATTCTTTTGCATAAATACATTGTTTTCTTTATCCATTTATCCTTCAAAGATGGGCATCAAGTCTGTTTCTAGTGCCTGGCTATCAGCCTACTGTAAACTGCCTTTATTATGTTGAGATATGTTCCTTGTATTCCTAATAACTCCTGGGCTTTTTAATCATGAAGTGGTGTTGGTTCTTCTCAAAGGCCTTCTCTGCATCTAGTGAGGTGATCATGTAATATTTGTCTTTTAGTTTGCCTATGGGATGAATTATGTTTCTCAGTTTAGGTATAGTGAGCAATCCCTGCCTCCCTTGGATGATACCTATTTGACCATGCTGGATTTGATTTGCAAGTACTTTGTTCAGAATATTTGTGCCTATTTTTATAAGGGAAATTGCTCTGTAATTAGGCTTTGTTGTGTCCTTATGTGGTTTTAGTATCAGGGTGACTGTGGCCTGGTAAAACAAATGGTGAAAGGTTCCTTCTGTTTCTATTTTGTAGAATTATCTGACAAATAGTGGCATTAACTCTTCTTTGAAAGAAGAATTCCCTGGTATAATCATCTAATTCTGGACTTTTTTTGGGGGGGACACTAAGTTTTTAAATGTATTTAAACTGTTTATCTGATATTGGTTTACATTTGGTAAGTTGTATAGATTGTGAAAGTTAAGCATTTCTTACAGATTTTCCAATTTGATGAAACACATGTTTTTAAAGTATGTTCTTATGATTCTCAGACTTATTATTCTCAGTGTCTGTTGCTATGCGCCCTTTTATCTCCAATTTTGTTATTTTATCTCTAATTTTGTTTATTTTGTTATACATTATAAAATTGATTAGTTAACTTAGCTTAAAATTAAGCAAAATTTTCTCAGTTAATTTGGTGAGGAGTTTGATATTATTATTGGTTTTCTCAAAGAATCAAGTGTTTCATTGAATCTGCATTTAAAAAAAAAACTACAGTGCTGAGTTTTACTCTTTCTTACAGTCTAAACCACTTAGGTGTGATTGTTTCTTTCTGTTCTAGACATTTTAGGTGTGCTGTTAAGTTTCTAATATGAGATACTCCCTTTTAGTTTTATGTTGGTTCCTGATGTTATGAACTTGTCAATTTAAAATACTTTCATTGTACCACATAAATTTATGTATGCTGTGTATTCATTTTCATTCAATTCTACAAAGTCTGTCATTTCTTTCTTAATTTTTGTCTTGACTCCTTCGTTTTCAGTCAATAATAAGTTATTCAGTTTCCATAATTTTCTAGGATTTCTGTGTTTCTGCTGCCATTGATATCCAGCTTTTATCCATGGAGTTCAGATAAGACACAAGATGTTATTTAGATTTTCTTGCCTCTGCTGAGAATTGTTTTGTGTTCTAATACATAAAAAATTGGGGAAAAGTTACATGAGGTGCCTAGAAGAAGGTATATTATTTTCTGTTTTGCTGAACTGTTTTGTAAATATCAAACATCCATTTGATTAATGAAATCAGTTAGCTCCAGTATGTGTGTGTATGTTTGCGTGTGTGTGTTTGTGTGTTTCCCCTCTTTTGGTTTGCTGGCCTGCAAACATTTAATTTTTGTGCTTTCTTGTGTGTGGTTAACCTCTTTATGTTGAAGTTTTTCTTTTTTTTATTTATTTTTTTTAACCAATTATCTTTTTTATTAACATATTTTAGTGATTTTTGGGAATTTCACATCACGAGCCCCAATCCTGCTCATTTCCTCATTCATCCATGTCTATCTTCCACCCTTGTAGTATAACCACACAAAATAAAATAAAAAATAGTAAAAAGCCCTACCTTTGCTCCCCAGTCTTTCCCACTTCTCCATCACATACTCATTTGCTATAGTGGCAATGAGCCTCGCAAATGCTCATTGCAATGAATTGTCGGTCTTGTTCAAGGCCTCTGTCTTCTGGCACACCATTATCACTGGACCCCCATGGAAACTTCTCTCAGATATCCTGTTGTTGGGTGGTTGTTTGTTTCCTGATTTCTACTGTCTTTTCTGTTACTCACAAGATGTATAGGCTATGTACTACCTGGTTGGGGATTTTTCTGCAGTCATGCCTGGAACTACCACAGGGGGCTATGGGTAAAATATGTTTCTAAGTATGGTGGCAGTTAACACATAGGAATGGGGATGGCCTAGGATGGACAGGATAGCTGAGCAGTTCACAGACTGGAGAAAAACACAGTCTTCTATCAGGATCAGGTTAGTCCCCTGAGAACTAGGATAGAGAGTGGGGGAGAAACCACAGCAGGAAGTCTGTTAAGGAGCTAAGGATGAGATGTAGAGACTAGATTTGCAGAAGAGGAGAGAGATGGTGAAGATCTGAAGCTCATCGACCTGCTCTACAACATATTTACTTCTCTGGCAGGCTTAGCAGGCAGGTTCACAGGAAATGCATAGTGCAGTGGAGCCTGCTTCCATGATTGCAGTCACAACCTTGCATTTATTCTGTTCCATAACCTCACTTATTCCATAGTCCTCCTTCATTTATAACTACCTCTGTTAAACACTCCTCCTGCTAGCTTACACATGTGTGAGAAAATATATGCTATTTCTCTCTATGAGTCTAGATCATTTCAGCTAATATTTATTATCCTACACTGACATACATCCGTTATCATTTATGGCTGAATACAGCCCCATTGTGTTTGTGAAATGCACGTACTTATTCATTTGTCTATTGACAGGTGTCTAGGCAAGTTGTGGCTAATGTGTCTTGGGTGTTGTAAAAAATGATGCATTATAATTTGTATTCAAGGATTGTATTATCATATGAATATTAATAACAATTATTTTTTTGCAAATGGAAAACAATTTTTCTTTTTAAAGTTAGTTTATTTTTAAATTTTTCAAACTATGTATGTTGATTATATTTTACTCCCTAAACTCCTTCCAGATGCCCTTCACTTTTCTACAAACCCAATTCCATGTATTTTCTGTTTCTCTCTCAAAAAAAAGAAAATGTAAGTAAGCTAAAACAAAATTTCAATGTAATATATTCTTTTAGTGTCACATCTTATAGGTAAATTATGAGAAACAATGTAGTGCTTGTACTGATGTATTTACTGCCTGTTTAACACAATTCAGCTTACTTACTGAAGTGTGATACACCTCATCTTTACCACAATGTTACTATTTCCCATATTTCCAAGTTAGAAACCTGAGGTATTTTCAAATATAATAAGACAGTCAGAAAATCCAGTATCTAAATGTGTTGATGTCAGTGGACGAACTCAGGGACAGTAATGCGCAGGTGAAGGCCCCAAGTAGAGCTGAATTGTGTGTGTGAATTGAATTTCCAGCACAGACATGAGGAAACCATGTTCAGAAAATTGTACTCTACCCTCCATGTACTCGCTATGACATGTGGGCATATACATTCATTCATCAATAAATAAATGACAGTAGAGTTTAATTCTATTTTTTTAAAAAGACATTAAAATAACACAATATACTACAGCAATGACTAAGCAGAGATTTACTCATGACATTTAATTACACAATTTTAGTTTATTTCCTTTAAAATATTTTTGTAGAAATAGCTTATCCCATTTTTGAAATCATTTTATATACTCAGATAATAAAAAATGCATGCATGAAGTGAAGTTCTAAAATATCATTATATAATCTCTTTTTAAATGTAAAATATTTGAACTCTCAAACTAGGCCAGGACACCAACTTTCAGAAATAATGCAGCAAAGACTTATTTAAGATGAAAGATAATGCCACAGATTTGCCTGCTTCTGACCATTAAAGGGTTTTGATCTTTTTGTTGCTCATGTTTGATAAAAATGGCAAGAGCACTAATTAGACTTTTCACTGTTACTTGCTTTATACACACACACCTACACATAAAACACACACACACACATATATACATTGGTCTAGGTCTTAGAGAATGTGTTTGATCTAAGTGATTTAGAAAAATTTCAATGAACACATGGAATATTTTAATGGTCATGAATTTAACATCTGATAAAAATAGATATTT
This sequence comes from Microtus ochrogaster, assembly GCF_000317375.1. Classification (NCBI taxonomy): domain Eukaryota; kingdom Metazoa; phylum Chordata; class Mammalia; order Rodentia; family Cricetidae; genus Microtus; species Microtus ochrogaster. Next base: position 97,010,351 of record NC_022009.1, on the reverse strand, counting down.
CATTTAATTTTCATAATTTAAAGTATGAAATGTAAAAATATGTCAAGGCAATATGTACATAGCAAATATATAAATAATGTCAGAACTACTTACAAATAATTAATTAAAATATTAGAAGGTAGTTGATTACATTGGTACAAACATAAAATATTTAACACATCTTAAATAACTGATTCTTTAGTTACATTTCAGTGGTCTTATTTTTAGGACTTTAGTATTTAAATCCATTAACAGTAGCAAGATACACCTAACAGCACTTACTAACAGACATATATTTCACTCTTCTGGCATTTCACCTTAATACCATCATGAAAGTTATTTGTGCTATGGATGTATATGAATACAAAGGCTTTTAAAAATCAATTTTTGAAATGTGGAAAATCACAGCAAACTAACACCTTCTTGTATTGCTTTCACATATTATAGTGTTTCCAAATTATGTATATATATATAATTATCTTATATATCTTATTAAAGAAAAACACATAAGAATAATCTATGATGTCAATTATTACATAACAGCTCTAGTGCAGATCAGAAAACAGAGAGATTCAATACATTAAACAGCAGAAAAATGACCTCTTAAATTATTGTAGACAAGAGACTATTCTTCCATGTGAACACTTGGGAATGATGAATTCACATAGGTATTCATAAGAACCGAGAGTTACAATCTGTAAGAACTCACTAGGTATTTACCATAAAATATGCCTGGTCAACCAGTGCATGCTGGTTTGAAAGAAAGTGGCCCCAATAGGGAGTGGCAAAAGTAAGTGATATTGAAATAGGTGTGGTCTTATTTGAAGAAGTTTGTGTCACTGAGGACACAGGCTTTCAGGTCTCACATATGCTCAAGGTATCAGCCAGTGTCACAGTTCATGTCTTTGCCTTCTGATCAAGATGCAGGCCTTATTGCAGTTCTCAGGATTCACAGCAGGTAAGACTGTTGATTACTTTTCTCGTCCAGTAACAAACATAGCATCTTCCAATAGACAGAGCTAGACAGGAGGAAAGAAGCTTCCAGGTAATTATCTGACAAATTTCTCCATGTTCTTTGACTCAAGTTTGTGGTAACTTCAGCAATATTGTCTTGCCATTAAATTCTGAGAAGGGAAACAAAGAGACGAAGAGTGAAGGTGTTAGCTTATGAATTTTGTGAGGAGGTGTCTATGGGGGCCATATACCAACAACTCAAAAAGGAGTAGCATTTCACCTGCTGTGGTAAAATGTAAGATTTTCAAATTTAACAAGTGTTTAGCCCTAAGTAAAAAAAAAAACTTCTAAATTCAAAAGCATATTCAGTATATTAAAATATTACTTGGAATCTAGGGGTAGAAAGCTTGCACAGAATAATGTCCAGATTCTATCACTGACGTTTTTTATAATAAAATACTATAATTGTTTTCATCACTTTATTTGTGTATCCACAGTTCCAAAGTTTCAGAGGTTTAAGAAACATAAGAGCCAAGCTGTAAGCATTTGGGATCTAAATACTTTTCACTAAGAGGTAATTATTATAGGGGCCATTAAGATACTATCTACAAAGCCTAATCCTTCTAAGCAATGTGTATTTCATAAGGAACATTTTTTTAGCAATTTAATAATTAGATTCCCTTGAATATACTCAAAGAAAGTCACTGGAAATTTAATTACTCTATATGTCAAAACAGTTTATAGAAAATCTCTGATTTGTGAATATATTTAAGTGTGCATATACTAACACAAGTGAGCATAATGGTATTTTTAAATACTTTATCATAGGGCTGGAGAGATGGCTCAGCGGTTAAGAGCACTGACTGTCCTTCCAGTGGTCCTGAGTTCAATTCCCAGCAACCACATGGTGGCTCACAAACATCCATAATGAGATCTGGTATTCTCTTCTGGCTTGCAAGGGTACACATGGGCAGAACACTGCATACATAAAAAAGAATCTAAGAACAAAATAAAATAAGTATAAAAATAAATAAATATTTTATCATATCAATGTCAGTATAATGATGGAATTTTTGAAATTATATATAACATAGTATTTCATATTCTTCAAGAACTACATTACTCAAACAATATGAAATCCCATATTTCACTATGAACATTAGAAATATTGAGGAAATCATGCTTTCACTCTCCAAAGAGGCACACTGAAGTACTAATTTCACAAGTGGCACCCAGGGGTACTGAACATGACTCAGATATCCTCTTAGAGTGAGGCACTAGTTATGCATCATGAAAACCTCGATGGAAAGCAAGATGGTGGACACTGCGCTAGGGCATGACTTTGGCTTCCTTGAATACTGAGCATTTGGGATTAACCCCAGATGTGAACAGACATGCTGCACAAGGTCAGGAACGTTTGTAAAGCCTCATACCTTTAGACAGTTAATTGTTTCTAGTAGAAATACTTTTTTCCTTCAGTGGTATAGCTGCCAATAAATTGTTGCTATTCCTGTATACAACCCCATTCACCACCTATGCCTCTGTAAGTAACCCCAATTTACA
>NC_022009.1:96999683-97007755 GCF_000317375.1 Microtus ochrogaster | reverse complement strand
CTTTCTTTCTTTCTTTCTTTCTTTCTTTCTTTCTTTCTTTCTTTCTTTCTTTCTTGTTATTGGTGCCCTCTCTGTGGTAACTAGACAGTACTTCATCTCCTTGGGCAATGTTCACACACATACACATGTAGATGGAAGTTACTGTTCTGACTGGTCCCACAGTTGATCAGTCCTAATGAAATATACAGAGGCTTATATATATTAATTATAAAGTATTTGGCCTATGACCTCAGGCTTATTATTATCTACCTTTTAAAACTTAAATTAACCCATAATTCTTGTCTATGTTTAACCACATGGCTCGGCACCTTTCGCAGTGCAGTGTTTTCATCTTGCTTCCTCTGTATCTTGGTGGCATCTTCAGACTGAACTTTTCTTCTTCTTCCCAGAATCCCCTTGTCTGGTTTCCCTGCCCATAGTCTCCGCCTAGCTCCTGGCCAATCAACATTTTATTATACCAATACAAGTGACAAATCTTTATGGTGTTCAAGAGCATTATCCCACAATGTGTGAATGCACATGCGTGCACATTCACATCACACACACACACACACACACACACAGAGAGAGAGAGAGAGAGAGAGAGAGAGAGAGAATTAGAAGTACTCTATTTGGAATATTTTCTTCAGTAACACTTTAATAATAATATTTGAATCTGCCATTTTAAGTCAAGTATTTAACTCAATAGAGCTGACAAAATACTAAAGTGTCTAATAAACTTGTTCATTTATTCCACACTTTTTCTAATTCAATGATATCCTTGTGTTAGTAGATAATTGACTGAATGATTCATTATAACATAAGACTCCTAAATTTGAAAGTCTCAGAAATGTGATAATAGTTTGTATAAATACATAAGATAAATTTTCTTGCTAATAGAAAATTTAGATGAAGACAGACTCTGAATATATGAGTCAAAGCAATTGAAAGCAACAATTTAAAAATATTAACAAAGGTTATAACTTGCAAAATTGGAAATAAAATTTCCAGAAACATTCCCATTACAACTTATTTCCAAACTGTTATTGCTAGGTCAGTGCTTCAATATAAATAATTTATTCACATAATAAATATTAAATCTGGATGAAGGTGAAAAGTATTTGAGAGTAGAGCTCAGCAATTCTTTGTGACTAAATTGTGAATTCAATTTGAAAAGTAGAATAGCACATAAATCTCTCATAAAAAGACATGAGACAAGAGTGTCACATAAAAATGGAGCTGATAAGTATATTGACATGAGTGGGACTTGAGAGGTGAGTGAGTAGCCATGGAGTAAGACACCCCATTCTCTAGGACCTCCACAATGGGACAAAACCCTGGGCCCCTCCACAAACTCTCTCTGCTTTTCTAGCCAGCCAGCAGGAGACCTGCCCACAGGTAGGCTCTCCCAAAACCCAACACTATCAACCTGACCCTCCAAGCTACTAGCCACACCCCTCCTCCAAACTCACCTATTCTTCTGTAACCTCAGTGGGACTCTGAAACACAGCATGCTTCAATACTGAAAAGACTTAAGAGGTGAGTGAACAGTAATGCAGCAGGACATGCCACTTGCTGGGACCTACCTCCACAGTAGACAAAACCCAGGTCCCTCTCCCAACTATCTTGGTTTTTTTCTAGCTAGCCAACAGGAGATCTTCCCTCAGGTAGGCTCTCCCAAAACCCAATACCTTTCACCTGACCCTACAAGCTACTAGCCCCATGTGGCCCACAAAATGGCCTATCCTACTGTGACCTCAGTGGAACTCTGATACACAGCTTGCTCCATTACTGAGGGGATGTAAGAGCTTGCTACAATACTGAAGGGACTAAGAGCTTGCTACAATACTTAGGGGATCAAGAGTTTGCGACAATACTGAGGGAACTAAGAGCTTGCTATAACACTGAGGAGACCAAGAGAGGGGACCAAGGGAGCGAACCAGAACAGAAGACCAAGAGAATGGATTTAGAGAGATCTCAGAGGCTTCCTGAGACCCAGTCCTTGACAGTACATAGCAGACCAAAAAAAATTCCCAAACATTCAGACAGCCACTGCATGGATTAGACCAAGACACAAAGATACTGCTGGCCTCATTTGAAAGAAGAAATGGGTTAGCCCAATGCAAGAATTCCTCCAAAATCCTAAGAATCAACATGGTAACACCAGAACCCAGCGGTCATACAACAGGAAGACTTGATCATCCTAACCCAGTAGAAGCAGAAGAAAAACAACTTTAAAAAAACTTTATGAAAATGATGGAGAGCATTAAAGAGGAAATGAAAAACTCCCTTAAGGAAATGGAGAAGATGAACAAAAAATTGAAAGAAATTAATAAATCCCTTGAAGAAACCCAAGAGAACAAAGAATAAACAAACAATCAAACAGGTGAAGCAAACAGTTTGAGATTTGAAGACTGAAATAGAGGTAATAAAACACAAACTAAGGAAATTCTGGATATGGAAATTTTGGGTAAACAAATAGGAACTAAACAGCCAAGTATAACCAGGAGAATACAAGAATACAAGACATAGAAGAAAGAATCCGAGGTGTTCAAGATACCATAGAGGAATAAGACTCATTGGTCTTTCATCATTAAATCCAACAAATTCTTAACACAAAACATCCAGTCATTAATCAAATGGACTTACCAAACATCTATAGAATATTCCACCCAAACACAAAAGAATATACCTTCTTCTCAACACCTCATGGAATCTTCTCTAAAATTGATCACATACTTGAAAACAAAGCAAAAAACAAGAATGGAGTAATCCCCTGTATTTTATCAGATCAACATGGGTTAATGTTAGAATTTAACAACCATACTAATCTCAGAAAGCCTAAAAATTCATGGAGAGAGAACTACAAAACCACCCCTGCGTAAAGGAAGGAATAAAGAAAGTAATTAAAGGCTTCCTAGAATTCAACAAAAATGAAGAAACAACATATTCAAACCTATTGAAAAGTATGACAGTGGTGCTACGAGTAAAGTTCATAGCACTAACTGTCTACATTTAGTCACATTAGTGACTTAATATCACACCTGACAGTTCTAGACCAAAAAGAGGCAGACTCACCCAGGAGGAGTAGAAGACAGGAAATAATCAAATTGAGGGCTGAAATTAAGAAATAGAAACAAAGAAAACAATACAAAGAATCAATGAAAAGAGGGCTGGTTCTTTGAGAAAATTAACAAGATAGACAAACCCTTTCCCAAACTAATCAAAAGGCAGAGAGAGAGAACATCAAATTTAACAAAATAAAAAATGAAAAGGGGGACATAACAACAGATACTGAGGAAATTCAGAGAATCATTAGGTCATATGACAAAAACCTGTACAATACAAAATTGGAAAACATAAAATAAATGGACAATGTTCTAGATAGATACTATATACCAAAATTAAATCAAGACCAGATGAGCAACTTAAATAAAACTATAAACTGTAAGGAAATAGAAACTGTCATCAACACCCCCCCCCAAAAAAAAAGCCCACGGCCAAATAGGTTTAGTGCAGAATTATACCAGAACTTTCAAGAAGGGCTATTAACTATAGTAATCAATGTGTTCCACATAATAGAAACAGAAGGAACATTTTCAAGCTCTTTTTATGATGCAACAGTTACCCTAATACCAAAACCACACAAAGACCAAACCAAGAAAGAGACTTACAGATCAAGCTCATTCATGAACATGGATGCAAAAAAAACTCAATAAAATACTGGCAAATCAAATCCAAGAACACATCAAAAAAAAGTATACACCATTATCAAGATGGCTTCATCCCAGAGATGCAGGGCTGGCTCAACATATGAAAATCTATCAACGTAATCCATCATATAAAGAAGCTAAAAGAAAAAACTATATGATTATTTCTTTAGATCCTGTGAAAACATTTGATAAAATTCAATACCCCTTCATGATAAAGGTCTTAGACAGATCATGGATACAAGAAACATAGGTAAATATAATAAAAGCAATATACAGCCAGCCATCAGCCAACATCAAATTAAATAGAAAGAAACTCAAAGAGATTTCACCAAAATCAGAAACAAGACAAGGCTTTCCACTCTCTCCATATCTATTCAATATAGTTTTTGAAGTTTTGGCTATAGCAATAACACAACAAAGAAAGATCAAGGGGATTCAAATTGGAAAGGAAGTAGACAAATTTTTGTTGTTTGCAGGTAATATTATAGTATACTTAAGTGACCCCCCAAAACTCTACCAGATTATTCTTACAGCTGACAAATTCCTTCAGTGATATGGCAGGATACATGATCAACTCAGAAAAATCAATAGCCCCCTATATACAAATTATAAAGGACCTGAGAGAAAAAAAAAAAAACAGGGAAACATTACCTTTCTAAATAGCCACAAATAACATAAAATATCTTAGGGTGACACTAACCAAAGACATAAAAGACCTATTTGACAAAAACTTTAGGTCTTTGAAGAAAATAATTGAAGAAGATACCAGAAAATGGAAAGATCTCCCATGCTCTTGGATAGGAAGGATCAACCTTAGGATCCAGCATTACAATTATTGGGCATATACTCAAAATATGCTCAATCATGCTACAAAGTCATTTGCTAAACTATGTTCATAGCAGCATTATTTGTAATAGCCAGAACCTGGAAACAATGTAGAAGCTGCTCACCTGAGAAATGGATAAAAAAAAATGTGGCATATTTACACATTAGAGTACTACTCAGCAGTAATAATCAATGAGTTCTTGAATTTTGCATGTAGATAGATGGAATTAGAAAACACTATCCTGAGTGAGGTAACCCAGAACCAAAAAGATGAAAATGGTACATACTCACTCATAAGTGGATACTAGCTATAAACAAAGGAGATTAAGCCTATAATTCATGATCCTAGAGAAGCTAAGTAAGAAAGTGAACCCTAAGAAAAATGTATATAGATCTAACTGGAAAGTGATAACAGACAAGATCACCTGACAAAATTGCGAGCATGGAGGTGAGAGAAGAAGGGGGTGGAAGGGGAAGAGGGGGGGAAATGGGAAAGGAGAGGAGAACTTGAGGGGAAAAAAAAGAAGAAAAAAAGAATATTGACACAAATTCCAAAGAAACAGGGAGTGAATAAAAATTTATTCAATTATAAAATCTAACTTGAAAATTCTCACACAAAAAATAAATATGGAAAATTTTATAGAATAACTTGTCCCCAGTTATCTAGTCTCTTTCCTATCTTCTCTCACCGTTATTCTATACATTTCATCTTTTGAGCCTTTGTCTTTCCCCTTTCTCCTTCCTTAACCTCCTTTTCCTGGCATAAGGCTCTTCTGACAGCTCCACATAGTTCTCCTTTGTGGTTAGGTGCAGAGACAGAGGAACCTCTGCACATTCTAGCTGTGTGATGGGAAAGAACAATGTGGGATAATCGTCGGTATATGTGTTGCTTTTATTGGTTGAAATAGACCGCTTCCTGTTGCCTGTTAACCAGTTGTAAAGACACTCAGCTACTTCTCCAGCACCATGCTCCCCACAGACCACCATGTTGCACTCTGATGATAATGGACTAACCCTCTGAAAATGTAAGTCACCCCTGTTTGGTGTGGGAGGTCCTTCTGTCTGTGTGTTGCTTTTTTTGATTAATGAATAAAGAAACTGCTTTGGCCTGTTGATAGGGCAGAACATAGGTAGGCAGGGAGATGGAACTGAATTCTGGACAGAAGAAAACAGTCAGAGAGATGCCATGGATCCGCCACCAGAGTAAGACATGCTGCCAAACCTTAGCTGATAAGTCACTGCCATGTGGGGATAATAGAAATGGGTTAAACTATGATGTAAAAGTTAGCCAATACGAAGCTAGAACTAATGGACCAAGCAGTGATTTAATTAATATATTTTCTGTGTGATTATTTCAGGGCTAAGCTAGCTGGGCATCCGGGACAAACAAGAGGCCTTCGTCCATCTCCACCTATTAAATGTTTTTCCTTTAAAAAAAAAGTGTTATAAGAGCTAGCAATAAATACGACTAAGCTATTGGACAAATAGTTTTGTAATTAATATAGTTTCTGTGTTATTATTTAGGTCTGGACATCCAAGAAATGAACAAACAGTCTCCATCTGCAATGCAAGAACTTAAGTGTTGGGATTAATGAGTCCTGGCCTTCAGTTGCTTTTCCCTCTTAGAACCTTCTAATATAAGTTACTAGAAGCTGTGCCTAGTTAGAGGATCAGAGGATCACCTGTTGACCATTAACTGCAGTGTATTTAAGTCTACATGGTGTTAATAAAAAGGGGGTTTCTGAACCAGCATTTTGGAGGTGCGTGTGTCTATCTCTGCGTCTGCAAACACAACCTCCAGCCCCTTGCCCAAAGCTCGGGAACTGGGTGCCAGCGCACAGAGCGCAGACACGGGGGTGTGGTGCGTGACACTTAAGAGCCAGATAGTCATCCAATTTCTCTAAACAGGATATCTCTTAGCCGTCATTTCAACCACATGATTCAGAGAATTCTCCAGGTACACTTAAAGCCATTTTAGAAGCGTGTCGGGATAACAAACAAGCAATAAAAACAAAGCAGAACACAACTATAGAGAGCCTTTCAGAAGACATTCTAGAACTTCCTAGAAATAGAGAGGGCAAAGGAGACGAAGCAGAACACACTTAAGGGGGGGATACCCAAAGGCAAGATAATCAGAACTTGAATTAGAGCATAGGCTGTGAACAGCTATAATGTATCAAGCTACAAGAAAACCCATGACATTTTCATGAGAGGCATTTCCTAAAGATATATGATGACATCAATTTATCAAAGGATGAATTAAGGCTATTCTCAAACAAAGTGACCTAAATTTAAGTAGAAATCACCAAGGCCTCTGCTTAAAATTTTTCGTAGCAGTCATGCCCTCCTCTGTCTTCTTTCAGAAATCTTTTTGCCTGCTGGTGTGACATTATATCTTGGTAATTGATTTTCTGACACTGACGTGGAAACTGACCTGTTAGAGAGCATTCTTATGCTAGGAGAAGGTGAAGGCATGTAAGAAGATTGCCAATGGCTCCTTGGCTCACAGATCTATTTCTGGCTTTGGGTTAAGCAAGGAGGACAATAATGGATACTGGAAGTGCACCAGAATCAGTGAAAGACCATCTTTCAAGGGAAAATGACAGAAGTAAATAAGCATCATATTTAATCAGTTTCCAAGGTCCATGGAAGCGTATGTACCCACATATGCATGTGTGTACGCACCCACACATTTACACCAATACATACATGTATCTAACACATGTGTAATTAAATTAAAAAGTAAGCTTGTCTTATTGTTCACAATATCAGTTTAACATATTTATATTTTAACATATGTATTATACAATTGTGTTATGTTCTGAGTTTGGAGACAAAAGGACACAGCAATGTTTTAGAAATACAAAGTGTTTTAATGGCAATCATCACTTAAACACAAAAGATTATAGGAGGAGTCAATAAGACTATGCTTAGGGAAGCCAAGGAATGAAGGTCCTGCTATTATTTTCTGTTTATGCATAAATCACTTCTAATTATTCTTCAGATTTATAAAAATAAAGTTAAGTATTATATGTTGGGTAGTTTTTCATTACTGTAATAAATGCCTGAGATAATCAATTTCATGAGACAGGAGGTTTATTTTGGCTCAGAATTTGGGATATGTCAGCCAATGATTACTCAGTCCTGATGCTTGAGGCCTGTAGTAACATCTCATTTGGAAGCAAGTGCTTATGGTATATTAAAACTGTACACAACTTAGGAAGAGAGAGAGAGGAAAAGGAAGAAGTGGCTGAGATACCACTGTATTCCTCAAGGACATGGCTCCAATGTTGTATGTCTTCTGTCTATGTTTTATCCCTGATGATTATACTATTTTTTAAAAGTGCCTCTCCAGAGGCTCCTAAAGGGCACCTGAGGCCAAAACTCAACATGACAACACATGTTAGGTTGTTGGTAAAATTGGTGTTAAAGTCGTTTAACCATACCTAAGTTGGGGTCTGGCATTCAGGCCCATGTAGATCCACTGTCTTAATATCTTCTTGAATTTTTAATTATTTTTTTAGTTGAATTTCTATTTTTTTTTTATTGAGAAAA
>NC_022009.1:96997340-96999058 GCF_000317375.1 Microtus ochrogaster | reverse complement strand
CAAGGAAGTCTTCTTGAATTTTTAACAATCTCTTCTGGATAATTCTATTCATTTTGAAAAGTATCCTGTAGAGTAGTTTGCAGGAAACTAATGGGTGTTGGGAGAAACTTTGTTGAGAAAATGCCTGACAATAATACCAGCACTGGGGTGCAGACAGAAGAGAATCAGGAACTCAAGGCTAGCCTGATGTATGTATCCCAAATCATGCTGAGAGAAAGAGAGAGAGAGAGAGAGAGAGAGAGAGAGAGAGAGAGAGAGAGAGAGAGACAGAAGAGGGAAATGGAAAACAAGAAACAAGATGAGATATGGGGGTAAGAAAGAAAGTAGAAAAGGAAGGAAGAAAAAATAAAGGAAAGAATGGAGAATGTAAATAAGTTAGAAAGGTGAGGTAGGGAAGATAAATTAATATAAAGGAAGGAAGACGACTAGGGGGCATAGTTTGAAGACCTTCATATCTTAGTTTATACACATTTCCATCCAAATTTAAGCAGTATATTTTATAGACAGAATGTTCTAACATTCTCAGGATGTGAGGGCTTTGTTCTTTCTAACTTTTAGCACAGAATTGGAGAGGTCACCTCCATTCTTATTTTTGACCCTTCCTATAGCTAATAGAATTATAGAAGTCCTGGATTAGCATATCAATATGGCCCATTTTTTTGTCAAGTTTGGAGACGATCCATGGACTTTTTCTATCAGGAAACTCACTTCTATATGTTCTGACAAGTGTTCTCAGTGAGTTCTTTGATAGTGTCCTGATCTTTCTCTTTTTTGGCTATCTCTTTCTGATTATTGAATTTCCTGAAATGATCCTTAAATGCCCATCTCTTTTTTCTCCACTTCTATATTTTTTTTGTCTTTTCCTTTTGACCCTTTTGAGACTTATCACTTTTTTCTTATTATCCTACTGAGTTTCTTCAACTGAGTTTTGAAATCCCAAAGTCCCCTTTTCTCTTCTAATATTTTTTGTATAACACTATTCATATTTTATTTGAACTAACTTCACTCATCTTCAAATATGTTCACAATATTTTATGTTAAATCTTTCTTCTCCTTATAAAAATTGTTTTCTCTAAAGTGAAGTATTTTGTTAGACCATTTGGCTTCTGGTTTTCTTATCAAAGGTCATCCTTGCTCAAATGTCCAGTGAGCATCGTTTTTCTGCTTGAGGCACAGAAAGCACAAGGAAGTACTTCATCCAAGACTATATTCATGAATGTACACTCAGCAGAGTCTTCAGTGCAGACTGATCTAGATGATTAGTTTTTATATATAAGCGGTTATTGTCTTTAAATCTGCCCCATCAAAGATTCTGATACCTTTGGACACAGCTCCTAAACATCCACCTTATATTATATCACCTCATACACTGCTAAAATACTAGGAGGTAAATAGGGAAGAAAGTAAAGTGAGTGCATAGGAGGTGGTAGAGTTATAGAAATAGAGATGAAATAAAAACATGGGAGAAAGGTGCAAGATCATCTTAAAAATCAGAAGAGAAACATTAACTCTTTTAAATATACTTTCCATAACATCTTCAACTTCTGAAAACACATTTTTAAAATCCTTGCCAAAATGGGCTTCAGAACCATGGCCAGTAGAGAGATAGTGATTCTACTCTTAAAAACTAGATCACACAGGTTCTTCCATTTCAACAAACCTCAGGTTCAGTGAATAGTCCTGTTTCAAAAAGTAAGGTGAAGAGTAAGAAAGGAAGA
>NC_022009.1:96975950-96997219 GCF_000317375.1 Microtus ochrogaster | reverse complement strand
TTCTTCTTCTTCTTCTTCTTCTTCTTCTTCTTCTTCTTCTTCTTCTTCTTCTTCTTCTTCTTCTCCTCCTCCTCCTCCTCCTCCTCCTCCTCCTTATCATTATTATTATTATTATTATCATCATTATCATCATCACTGGTTTTGAAGCTCTTTAGTTTCATAAAGCGAGTATTTTCAGGTAGTATACCCCAAACTTATATCCTAATTTACAAAAGTCACTTCTCTTCTGGGGAGTAATTTTATACATCTACAAATATATTGCCAAGTGCTGTCACTCTTCATAAGATTTAATCCCAATAGCAGGAAAAGAAGAAGATAAACCTGAGTCACGATGAGCCATGGTCAACAAGTTCACAGGCTTTATTTTCCTTTTGGCAAAGTGAAATTGAATTTGTAATTAACAGTATCATTACTAATCAAAACTTATCTTTATTAGTTGTTTGTGACTTTATTTAACTAACTCTAGGTGATTTTGCAATACAATTGAACTCTTTGCATGTATTTAGCTAAGGTTCTACTATATCTTAGGCTTTCCCAGTGATTTCTTTTCACTGCTATTATTAGAAGAAATGAGAGGCTTGAGTGTAGTTAGGGTAGAAAAAAAGATTGTGGGCCTTTATACCACTGCATAGGCATCCCCACTTGCAACTAGAAAAGCGAAATAAACGGCATCATGGTGTCAGTGGGAAAAAGCAGGGTGTTATTTCTTAAACTTCTAGCAAGGATCAAAGCTGTGTGTGATGCACAGAACTGTCATGGGAGGAGAAGATAATCTTGTAACAAACGAGGAAGGGTGGAGATCCTAACCCTGTCTCAAGGTGCAGGACATGACTGGGACTTTTAAAGCACCTGTAGTCTTCATGATTTTTTTTTTGTTTTTTTTTTTTCGAGACAGGGTTTCTCTGTGGTTTTGGAGCCTGTCCTGGAACTAGCTCTTGTAGACCAGGCTGGTCTCGAAGTCACAGAGATCCGCCTGCCTCTGCCACCCGAGTGCTGGGATTAAAGGTGTGCGCCACCACAGCCCGGCGCAATCTTCATGATTGCAACTGCATCTGGCAGAGGGAAGGATTGCTCATCCAATAACTGATTGCAAATTTCATCAGCATTCATTTTGACAGATGCAAACACAGCGATTTAGAGAGCTAAGACAATGATAGGAAGAAGACCCTAGGTGGGAGAAAATGAAGCAGCAATGGATCTGAGATTTGTAACAGAATCTAACGGACTTACAGAGAAATGCCACTCAAGTGTATTCAATTGCTTTTAAAAATAGAAATGTTTTCCTCTGTATGACTAAGAATATGTGACTTGTTTCCAAAGAATGGCTTAAAATATTAATAACTACAAAAAGAAATGTTTCAAAGGTAGTAAAACTAATTGAACTATTTACTTGTAGTGTAAGAAGTTCCAAGATAGATCCATGATAACTGAGAATTTTCTTTTTTCTCCTTCATGTATTCTACCCAGCTTTGCAAAATGTGATTAAACAGAACAAATAGCAGTCATCGCCAGTCACAAAACACAGAGCCCTCACATTCAGACAAGACAGGAAGGTGACCTGAAAGAATTGGTTTATGACACCAAGAGGTGCCTTCTGACAATATGAGGGGTTTGGCCTCAAAATATGACAATTACAAGGCTGGGTACCCACAAAAATTGTGTGCATGTTAAAATACAACTGTGCACCCTAAAAGCCTTTCCCATAAAACAACAAATGCAGACAAAACTAAATTGAAGTGATAAAATAATTTTATTTGTTAAAAATAATTTAGCTAGATACTTTTATTCCTTTCCCTGGTTGAATATCCACACAGTTCAAATATCACTAAAGTTTCTTACATTTGAAAGAGAAAGCAATGTTGAAATGGTAAAAAAAAAAGTTATGAAACATAATTATCACACGAAGTAAAATTTACTTTGAAAGTACTGACTGATGTTTGAATGTGTTAAACATTATGTTATTATGTAAAACTCTATCTTCAAAAAGTATTAGTTCATTCATCCAGACAATAGCTGTTCCTATGTAATTTTTGTCCTTTGGTTTTTGTCCTTTGGTCCAGTTAAGACTGGACACTGTATTATTTATATTTGCTTCATGGTTGAATATGAATAAAACATCAATAAGTAAGTTATATATCCAGGTAAGAGAAAACTGGCCTGACCTCTCTGGAAATATCAAATCTCTCAAAGAAACATATTTTTTTTTTATTTTCAAACAAGAAGGTTGTTGTTTCAGAAGTGTCTAGGTCAAAAAGAGAGCATTTGAAAATATGGAAACAAGAATCTAAAAAGAAGAAAGTGCATGTAGTCTAAATTAATTATCCTTTGCTTCTCATTGCATTACGGAAATCTATAAACAGTACAAGAGCTTAGGTATTCCTTCCCAAAAATTCCTAGCATTTGAAGATTGGTTCTTAAGTGTTATTTTGCATTACTATTTGTTAAATAAAGCCTAATTTCCATTTTAATACTGATGGCAGAGTGTGTAGACACTGGGTAAAGACTGCAGGGAAGGAGAAGAGGACAGGGTGATTCAGTAGGTGGTATTTGGTGTAACAAAACTCAAATGAGATTTTCTTTTTTTTTTTTTTTTTAGCATTTGACCTTTTGGGTTTTATTTTTTGGTGCCATCACAATGCAAAACAGTAACATTCAGGCAGGAGACTTACATCATTTAGAGTTTTGTGTCAAATGAGATTTTCTTAAAGCAAAAACTTAACCTTGAGCAATACTCATTCTCTCTCTCTCTCTCTCTCTCTCTCTCTCTCTCTCTCTCTCTCTCTCTGTGTGTGTGTGTGTGTGTGTGTGTGTGTGTGTGTGTGTGTATGTACTGTGTGGGCGTGTGTTTGTGAGGGGTGTTTGTGATGTGGATATGTTTTTATGTGCCATGGTGTGCATGTGGAGGGCAAAAGACAAACTTGAAAGTCAATTCTTTCTTTCAACAGTGTGTGTCCTGCAGCTCAAACTCAGTTTATCCAACTTGGATAAGTACATTGCCCACTGAGTCACAATAGCATCCTGCATCATTCATTTTTAAAATAAGCATAGTTTTATTAATGATTTCATCAGTAAAAGGATTAATGATATAATTTATAAGTGCATTAAAATGTTGAGTTTTCATACCTTAGTTACTCATACATAATGGCTCAAAATATTTGAAATTATTATTCCTCTCTCTTAAAAATCAACTTTTGAGCAGAATGCACACGTTGAATTAATTTACTAGGAATTAAGGCATGGAAACAAACACAGGGAAGACAATAGCTGCATTTTGAGTTCTACTCTGACCTTTTTCTTTCAAAACAGTAACTCTCCAAAACTGCTGAAAGGTTAACTAATCTTTTAAAAGGTCACCTGTCTTTAAACTAGCTACAGTATATAAATGCTTTTCTCCTGTTCTCCAACCATTCATCAATAACTCATTAAAATCACACTGTTTCTTTCTGAAAGTTTTTTTACTTTCTTGTAAGGCTGTTTCCTCTTGGTCAATATAACATTTAACATATGTCATAATTTACAAAATATGATTACATGAAACCATGTAGTGCTGTTCAGATAATTAGGACGGCTTTGAATGCAGTATACACCAGGAAGTGTATCAGCTGTTAAGAAAAGTTATCATATTTTAGTGTAAGTGAAGGCTTGCTCATAGTTGTGAATCAATTATATGTTTATATCAAAAGATGCCACCATAATGGCTAGTGAGACTCACGAAAGAACATGCTAGTTCTTGAGGACTCCTTGGGTCAATACAAATATTTCTCAGAGTATTTTTTTCTGACTCACTTGAGAGCTGGCACTTCTTTCCTAATCCCTTAAATGTCAAATATAAATTAATATGAAAATCCATCTTCAGTTTTACAATTGGATTTTTAATATGATCAAACACCATAAAAAGTTTAATAGGTTGACTAAAGAGACTGAAAAAAAATAACGGTGGGGGTATTGTTTGTGGATTCTGAAATAACGACACAAAAATTGCCTTTTCAGCTTGCAACTTAATCCAGAACATATTTTTTAGGGTTGTTACTCCAGAGGAAATACAAATATTTTTGCATAATATTTGTTTATTGCTTAAAAGGGAATCTCATTAAAGCTCACTAAAATGCACTATTCATTACCCACTAAGTAATTAAGATACAGTGTACCATTATACTGAGAGAGACAAGAATATGCTTATTGAAAAAAGAAAGAAAGGCTTCTTGCAGAAAGTAACACTTTGTCCATGCATCTGATGAACAATTGTGGTTGATCACAGAAGCATATGAACAGCTTATAAATTTACTTTAGCCTTATTTTTGTCATTTATTAAATTCATGTTTTTAAACCTGTAGAACCTGTAGGTTTGACAGACATTTTCTTTTATCTTTGAGCCAGCGTAACAGTATAGAATAGAAAATGCATCTGTAAATACTAGTATGTCACACAGTAGAACCCAGAATTGCTTTATGTGAATTGTGCTTCAATTATGTTTATTTTGTGTTCCTATATATGTATTTATATATACAGGATTACAATGAAAATTGTGTTTCTAACAAAAGATGCCTTTCAAGGACTGGACAACACTCCATTATAATATAAAGTGAGGCAGTCTGAAAGCCTCAGTAGAATAATGTCTGATTTTCACAAATACACATTATTTTCGCCTTCTTATTATTATTTTTTGCTGAAAGCCTTAGCAGCCATTGTGTTGAAGATATAAATAGTCATGCTCATTTGAAAAAAATAAAAGGCAGAGTGGCCACCATAGATATTGGAAAAATAGAGATAAAAACAAAAATTATAAGAAGCCATGTTTCTACGATGGTATTAAAATATAAAACTCTCCTCATTACAATGTACAAATTAAACTTACTCATTAGATAAACACATATAATAGTTTATTGAAAAACCATTTACTATTGAGACTCTGTTTTCTATCTAGTCAAATGGTTTTTGAGAGAATTTCTCAGGGTAGTGGACTGAGCTCCCAAGGTCCAGTTGAAGAGTAGAAGGAGGGAGAGTATAAGCAAGGAGATCAAGACCATAAGGGGTTCACCCACTGAGACAGTTTGCCTGAGCTAATGGGAGCTCACAAACTCCAACTGGACTGGGAGTGAACAAGCATGGGATCAGACTAGTCCCTCTGAATGTGGTTGACAGTTGGGGCAGATTGAGGGGCCACTGACAGTGGCACTGGGATTTGTCTTTCATGTACTGGCTTTTTGGGATCCTATTCTCTTTAGATGTAAACCTTGCCCAATCTAGATGTAGTAGGGAGGGCTTTGGACTTTTCACAGGGCAGGGTGCCTTGCCCTCTCTTAGTATTGGAAGGGGTGGGGTTGGAGGGTGTGTGAAGGAAGTGGGAGGAGGGGAGAGAGTGGGAATTTGGATTGGTATTTTTTTAAAGTAATATAATAAAATAAAAGGAAAAAAAGAATTTCTCTAATATCTTTAAAACATAGGCTTCTGTCATTCTACTAAAAGAAAGATGAAGAGACGGGTTTTTTTTTTATTCCTGTTTACATTATCACCTTTTAAAAAACTGAATCACTTCCAGGTGTCCCTGAGAACACAGCACACTTGCTTCTGTACGACACATGAAGCTGGCCTGTGTGTGGTGAAGAGCTGACAGCCATCCTTGGTCCATATCCACAGATACTGTAGAGATCCCTGTTGGCCATCTTTGTTCCACATCCATTCAACACGTGGCCAGTTGTTGGCCATCTTTGCTCCACGCTCATAAGTCTAGAGAAGACTCATTGTCGACCATCTTTGCCCCACACCCACTGGGATGGGGCCATTTTTCTTCTGTATTTTCTCTTTTTTATCTGTTTGCCTGTGTAGATGACATCAACTTTTTTTTTTTTTTTTTGATTTTTCGAGACAGGGTTTCTCCGTAGCTTTTGGTTCCTGTCCTGGAACTAGCTCTTGTAGACCAGGCTGGCCTCGAACTCACAGAGATCCGCCTGCCTCTGCCTCCCGAGTGCTGGGATTAAAGGCGTGCACCCCCCCCCCCCAGCTTTTTTTTTTTTTTTTTTTTGACATGGTGTCTATCCTGGAGTTTACTCTGTAGACCAGGCTGTCTTTGCACTCTCAGAGATCCACATGTCTCTGCTTCCAGAGTGCTGGGTTTAAATGTGTGTGCCCCTGCCACAGTGGCCAGTTTGGCGTTAACCTTTTGATTGCTCTATTGTGAATACAAATAAAATTGTGTGCAAACAGCCAAAAAAATAAAAAATAAAAAAATAAAAAACTGAATCAACCATATCATACTTATTGGAGTCCTTAATATTGTATATGCATTCTCTTTTAGGGTGGAGTCTTAGTGAAAGTGCACTAGGTCCTTCTTCCTTCTCAGAACATATCTCTGAAGTTGGAATTCATTCTTTTCCAGTGACACAAACCTCACAATGAATTGAGGTGCAAAAAGTAAGGACATGTTACTACAGCGGTTTTCTGTAGAGCTGGGGATGAAACCAGGACATTAAATTTGGAGGTTCTGCAGAAGTTTAGATCTGCATCAGTCTGGAAACAGAGGCAGAGACCCTCATCAGAGCACTGGACTGAGCTCCCAAAGTCCAGTTAAAGAGTGGAAAGAATGAGACTATGAACAAAAAGGTGAAGACCATAATTGCTACACCCACTGAAACAGTCTACTGAAGCTAATGGGAGCTCACCAACTCCAGATGAAAAGGGAAGAAACAAACATAGGTTCAGACTGGTCCCTCTGAATGTGGATGACAGTTGTATGGCTGGGAAGACTGAGGTGCCACTGACAGGGGCACCAGGATTCATCGCTACTACTTGTACTGGCCTTTTGGGAAACTACTCTCTTTGGATGGTTACCTTGTTCAGTCTAGATGTAGTGGGGAGGGCCGTGGACCATCCCCAGGGCAACGTGCCTTACCCTTTCTGTGGAGTGGATGGCAGTCAGGTGCAAGGGTAGATAGACAGAAGGGAAGGAGGGAGGGAATGGGAACTCATATTGGTATGCATAACGAAAAAAGACACTTGTTATTAATATGCAAAACAAATAAAAAATTAAATAAAATGTTGAATATACCCAAAGAATAGCTGTTTAACATACACACACAAGTATGAAATTGTGTATGTATTTGACAAATGTCACCTTATGACTTTTTCACTATTACAATGAGTACTTCATGAAGTCTGAGCCCATAGAATTTAAGACTAAAAACTAAAAATTTGGAGAAGTATGAGCCCATAGACTTTAAGAATGAAAACTAAAAATTTGGAAAGGATAAAGTATTTTTTGAGTATATGACTCTGCTTTGTAGTATGTTGGATATAAAACTTTATAGAAACACAACAAACAGAAGATCTTAAATAATATTCTCCTACTAAATAAAGAAGTTTTTGAAATGACAATGAAAGAGAATCTTGCTCCTAGGATCTTGAAATTTGCAGGCAAATGGATGGATCTAGAAAACATCATATTGAGTGAGGTAACTCAGACCCAAAAAGACAAACATCATTTGTATTCACTCTTAAGTGGCTTTTAGACATAAATCAAAGAAAACCAGCTACAATTCACAATCCCATAGAACCTAGACAATAAGGAGGACCCTAAGAGAGACATACATGAATCTAGTCTACATGGAAAGTAGAAAGGACAAGATCTCCTGAGTAAATGGGGAGAAAATGGAAGAGGGTAGAAGGGGAGAGGAGAGGAAGGGAGGGTAACAGAGAAAAATGTATAGCTCAATAAAATCAGTAAAAGAAGAATTAAAAAAGAACGAACAAAGCATTTCTCTCTTACTGTATGCAAGATAAAACAAAAACAATTGTACAACATGTTAGAATAAAATAATTTTCACAATTGGTGATGCTCGCCAAACATAGAACAGTAAGTACCAATAGAGATAATAGAAACTGAAAGATATTCTTCTGCTGTGTGATACTTGAAGACAGTAAATACACTGTTAATTAGTTAACTAATATAGGAACTTCATTTTCTGTAGATGTATTATTGTATTTTCCCACCGAATGGTTTTCCAAATAAATAGATTTCTTAATGAAATTATCATAACATCATGCTCCATTAGAAAACTTAAAATACACATGTGAATTAGCTTCATGAAGCATGCTGTTCATTCTGAAAATTAAACTACTGCCTAGTAGATATAAATCTCCTCTGGTGCATTAACTCCTAAATGACAATATTCCTTGCAATCTCTTGCCCTCCAGCAGTAATGAGTAACGGTGCTCAACAGTGTCTCATTCTGTGGGTACCTACTGAGGAAGACCTTTACATCTTTTTTAGAATCCATCGCCAGAGCACAGAAAACTCCCCCATTTGATATTAACCACTAAATAAAACTGACAAATAGAAGTTGACTGTTTGTGTTCGGCATCATCAGTTTTTCAAAATTAAGAAGCTAATTGTGACTTTTGTGGCCAAGCCACT
This sequence comes from Microtus ochrogaster, assembly GCF_000317375.1. NCBI lineage: Eukaryota > Metazoa > Chordata > Mammalia > Rodentia > Cricetidae > Microtus > Microtus ochrogaster. The sequence continues at coordinate 96,988,809 of NC_022009.1, read as the reverse complement.
ACATACTGGAAATATTAAATGTTTTTGTAATTGAAAAACTATCCACTAACTATCAGATACTCATTGTGTCTTACTCAGAATCTTAATTATTGTTGCATAAAATTGATACAGAGTATTAGCAAAGTGTCAAATCATATGCCTACTCTATGAACATTTTTATTCATATTCCAAGTCACACATATTGGATTATTAGACAGTATCTTTTGAAACTTTCCAAGAACTTTGATCATCATTTCATGTTTCCTGTCACCTCCATGTCATACTTCCTGATCACTCAACTCAGATACAGTGGTGAAAGAGAATATTCAAATAAGAAAGTCCAAAATATATATTATTCAGTTTCATTTAGCAATCACTTATATAATCCACTTATTAATTACTTTATGTATTGATAAGGATATATTTGATTCCAAAGAATACAACATTACAAATTAATTCTTGATTTATTTATTTTGAAAATTTCAGTCTGTTTTATTAACTGATTTATTTCAAGCATCTAGAACAGAGCCTGGCATATCCAAGATATTCAGTAGATGCTTTACGTTAAATATGGAAGGATAGGACGTACAACAATAAGACTACAATAGATAATCTATTGTGATTTGTGTGTTTCAAGAGTTCTCCACTGTCACCAAACCAGGTGACACCGAAGAAACAGACCACAGAACACACTTTCCCACTGCAACAGCCCTAGCTAGTACTGAGCACTTCATGGTTTAGTTTATACAATCTTTATTTACCACATGGAAGAGACTCAGGAAGATGAATTTGCCCAGAGCTATATCTTATTAGCTAATCCTGGATAGTATTATTATCTGAACATGTGCTATGGTTACTCTATTATTATTATTTTAGCTAATCCTAAAAGCATTATTAGCATATTAAAGTTCACCCACTAAGAAGGATGATCAAATTGTCACAGGTTTGGGAAGATAGCATGTAGGGAATTATTTTGAAATCTTGATCTTTTTTTCATGGAAATCTCATCGACATTTTAAGCAAACATTCACTTTTGAAAGTACAGGAACTGGATCTCAGAACTATGTTTATCCTTGAATCAAGAAAAGTATAATCATTGTTTGATTCTAAGCTCTCTTTGTTTTTTCTCTTAACTAAGAAACCCTTTCATAAATCACTATTGCACTGTCTCAGTTCTCAAGCTTCTTTGTTATTTTCCAGAGGACAGGGATTTTGAATGGCATTCATCAATACCTGCTCCACAGCCTCTTGATTATATGACAATAGTTTCCAAAAATATCCTGAAGTTGCAGGTTCAAAATGACAAACTACTTTATAAGATGAAACTCAAGTAGGCTAATGCTAATGACTTCAAATTCTGTATTCTCTCTATTTTATTTAAGACCATTTGCTGATTTTTAGTGTAGTAAAAGTGAAAACTATCCCTTTTTTTGAAAAAAAATCATGACCCTTTATTAAATGACCCTTTATTCTCCATACTTTTACTTATTAAGTATAAGGACAAGATATATGTATATATATAGAGAGAGAGATAGATATGTTATTTTATATGTAATATAGCAATAATTAAAAGAATTTTTATTTTGTTAGTTTGTGGTATCTTTTAATTTTTAATTAATAAATAGCATTGATGAAATGAAATATTTGAATTTGATTTATTTTTGTTTTCATTTAAAAAAGTATCAGTAAATCAAATCCATTTAAATAAAAAGTCAGTATTATTCCCAATTCTTTTAAATATCTTTGGCTGATAAGTTTGAGAATCATTTACACATGTGAATAAAATCACAAACATATGACATATTAAACTAAAAACAAATCCTTATGAGCATTTTACCGCTCCTTGGATCTTATTTTGTTTCTCATTGCTACTGTATTCTTGCAATCAATGCTTCCGGCTCAGGCTCTGAAAGAGAGGTATTTAGATGTACATAACAGCCCTGTGTTGAACTAATTGTAATAAGAGGAGATTATTAATTTATTTTAAAGTATGAACATCACAGTGTCTTCCGTAAAAAAGTAAAATGTTTTCCAAAACTTTAAATTTTACAAGAATATTTTCATTTGTGCTTATAACGTAAATCATGAGTGAGCCAGGATCTTGCTTTTATATGACTCATACACTAACTCTAAACACCCAGGCTGTAAAGAAAATATAAACATACTTTCTGATTATGATCAGTGTTAAGAAAAGAATTAAACAAAAAGATAGATGAAAAAGACTTGAAAGCATATGTTAGAGTTTAAGTGATTCAGGGGGAAGAAGCCTCTAAGAGATGTGTTTTGAAGTGAGACATCAATGGGCAAAATAAAACCAGACACATCAAGAGCCATGCAAGGAACAGAGAAGTTGAAGATCAATTCCAGAAATGGCTCAGGATCGGGCTTTAGAGGTTTTTGAAGCTGATGTACGGATAAAGAATGATGAGTGTAGAAAAAAAAAATGCAGCTGCACAGAAAGCAAAGTCTTCTCCACAGTTGAGCAGTGATGGACAAGGTTGGTGCTCAGATGGGGAAACATTCAACAAAGGTCACAACTCTATGAAGGGCAAGTTTAATCTTGATAAAGGGGTTTTTAGTTGGGTATAAAAAGAAGCTGACAGAACTTTAAAATGAGTCTAGTAAGAAAGACGGCTGAAAGGAGTGAGATGGTCCTTATTAAATATTGAAAAATATTTCCCATCCATATATGGGAAACGGAATTGAGCAAAGAAAAAAAGTTGGAGAGAAACGCAGAATACTTATGAAATACAGAGAGTAAGTCTGTCTGGCACAGGAAGAATGTATAAAAATACATTTGCATAGTAGATCCGATAGGCTGACTACTTACTGTATTGTATTTCGAGAGTGAAAAAACAACTTGTGCTTATTGTAACCTGAGAAACTGGAGATGGTACTTTCCTTGAGATGAGAGAGAGAGTAAAAGCAAAGGGTGTTGAGGAGAAAATGCAGTTTCAAGTTTCAGGATGTGTGTACTAACCTGGAATCTGATATCAGATATTTAAGTAAAAGTAAAAATTAAGAATAAGCAATTTAATTTTAAAAGAAAACCAAAGCAAAGCATCTAGGAGAGAAATTGGAGGCTGTATTGTCTAGCTAGGAGTCTGCTATATAATAGTGCCTGAATGATCACACAGAGTTCACTCAAATGTGCTGAGAAAATAAATTAGTGAAGCAGTTATTTCCCCTATTATTTATGTTTAATCTCAAGAATATTTTTTAATTGTTTTTATTGAGCTATATATTTTTCTCCGGTCCCCTTCCCTTCTACCCTCTTCTATGATTCCCATGCTCCCAATTTACCCAGGAGATCTTGTCTTTTTCTACATATATGTAGACTAGATCCATGTGTGTCTCTCTTCGGGTCCTCGCTGTTGTCTAGGTTCTCTGGGATTGTGAATTGTAGCCTGATTTTTCTTTGCTTTATATCTAAAAGCCATTTAAATGAGTACATATTATATTTTTCTGTGTCTTGGTTACTTCACTCAATATGTTTTTTAGATCCATTCATTTGCCCTCATATTTTAAGACATTATTTTTATTTTTTTGCCTCTGAGTGTAAATATACCACAATTTCCTTATTCATTCTTTGGTCAAAGGGCATTTAGGTTGTTTCCAGGTTCTGACCATGACAAATAATGCTGCTATGAACATAGTGGAGCACATGTCCTTGTGGCACGATTGAGCATCCTCTCTTTGGACATATACCCAAAAGTGGTATTGCTGGATCTTGAAGTAGGTTATTTCCTATTTTTCCGAGAAATCACCAAACTGACATATAAAGCAGTTCTACTAGTTGCACTCCCACCAGCAATGGAAGAGTGTTCACTTTACCCCACAACATCCTCTCCACATAAGTTATCATCAGTGTTTTGATCTTGGCCATTTTTACAGGTGTAAGATGGAATCTCAGAGTTGTTTTGATTTTTCATTTCTCTGATGACTAAGGATGCTGAGTATTTCCTTAAGTGTTTTTCAATCATTTTAGATTCATCCATTAAGAGTTCTCTGTTTAGGTCTGTACTTCATTTTTATTGGATTATTTGTTTCAAGTAGTATTTTAATTACTCATTCATTAATAGATTTCTTTCATTCTTGCTCCAGGTGAGAAATAATCATAAAGTAACAGAGTATATGCACATTTTACTTATGGAAATCTCCTTAAATTGAAGTGTTTTATACAAATTCTAATATTTATGTACTGCCTGACAGTTTCTGGAATAACTAAGAAATTTAAAGTTAGGATAATGAATGTGCTTATTGTAACTATGTACCATGATAGATATGTCTTTGATAAACATATACATGTGTTTATCTATTTATTTATTTACTCCTTCATATTTGGCAAATGTTTATTGAGTCTCTATCCTGTTCCACACACCTCCAAATAGTAAAGGTGTTTTTCAGAAATGGGAATGTTTCTGCCTTCTACACCATGGTTAGAATCTAGCAACACTGTAAAAAAAAAAATAACAGCAAGCATGCTCAATTTAAAACAATGACAACTTAGATAATTTAATGGAAATACATAGAGTGGTATCCTAACATCTTCATGAGAATGTTGCATGCCTGGTAGTATTTTCCATGAATATTGGAAGACAGGGTTAAAAGGCCAATTGGGCAAGAAAAAAAGCATAACATGACTGGAATATTATTATTAAACTCATAGTAATATACTTAAAGTTAACTGTAGTGATTGACAGAAGAATTGGAGAACGAAATTTTGAAAAGGAAAAGAAAGTTATTTGAGTGATCTAAACATCTTGAATTGAGCCAAGTACACTCAGTGTAAAGAATAGTTTTCAAAAACAGAATGTGAGGTAAGCATGATGGATCCATCCCTTCACTCTTTTCTTTTTCTAAAAATTTTATTTAAATAGCATTTTTCCCATTTACTTTACATACTGACCATGGTTTTTCCTTCCTCCTCTCCTCCAAGTCCCTCCCCCCATTTTTCATATATCCCTTCCTGCCTCAAATTGATGTGCCCTGCTTTGCTCAAGTCTGGGGGGATGGGGGGCTTGCCCCTTTACTCTTAACATGGAAGCTGATGCAAGAAGATTCCAAGGAAGAACCCAGCTTAGGCCGCATACAAAGTTCAAGACAGTCTGGGATACCTAGCAACATACTATCAATAAAAAAAAACAAAGAAACAAACAAAACAACAAAAAGCCAGCATACAATCGCAACTTCGAAACTTGAAGAAAGATGATGTCATTCATCGAGAGAAGGTGAGACTAAGAAAGAAAAAGTTAGACTGGAAATTTCCAATGGGAATGTCAAGTGGGATGCACATCTCTGGACAATAATGGAAATTCGCTGTTAAGCTGCTTTCAAATCGGTGATTGGTATCTTAAGACATGGTAGTGACTAGCATAGAGGTCTGAAGCATGGACAGCCTTTAAGGAAAAACTAGAAAGAAAGAGAGGAGTGCGTGTGAGAAACATGGAGAGAAGTATGAAAGTGGATGGGATCTCATGAAAACACAGAAAGGGGAATCCTCCAAGCGGAGAGAAATCATAGTCAATGGTGCAATTATAAATTTCAAAATAACAAATTAACAAATTATTATGAAACTTGATTAAATTAATTTAGATAAAGGAAACACAGGACGGGACATCATTGTCCTCCACCCTGAAAAACTGTGCTCAGTTTTACTAGCATGCTATATAGAGTGTTGAACAGTTTATTTCAAGAGAATGACTTTGACACGAGGCGGTTGAGATCCTTCAAAGTCTCAGGACAGTATCAGCAAGAGATTAAGGTGAAAGATATCAGAGATCTCCAGTTTATGATAGGAAGGCAACACAATCACTCAAATTGTTCGAGAGCAGTGGTTCTCTGACTGTGGGAAGCAACCCCTTTTGGGGGGTAAATGACCCTTTCACAAGAATCATATACAACTATCAAAAAAACACAAATATTTACATTACAATTAATAACAGTAGCAAAACTGTAGTTGTGAAATAGTAACTAAAATAATTATTGCTGAGGTCAAATTAGTAAGTTTTGAGAACCATGGCTGTAGAGAGGCTGGTAGTGGAGGCTCTCTTTGTAATAATCCTTTATAAGTTAAGATGTTGAGACTAACACGTTTCACTGCAAATGTCTGTTGTTCTCAAGAATAATAGAGGAAATGTTAAATAGTAATGTGTGTGTGCTTGCTTGGGGTGGTAAGCTTAGAGAGAAATGATATTCATCTATGAAAGGTACTCTTGTATGACTGGAGAAAATAATGTTTTCAGTGAAGTATTTGTTTGTGTGGGGTTTAGTTTAAGAAAAAAATAATATACATGGTTGTGTTTTCAGACTACTTTAGTGCAGGAAGTTACAGAAATTAAAGAGATTTTTATGCACAATAAGTAAGTGGACATGCCATGTCACTTTAATTTCCTTCTACTTGCACCTGTGCGGGCAGGTTTCTGATTTTGGAAGTTATGGAGCAATTATATATTGGTTTTTATATTGGATGGATTCTGAGGCTGACAGCTCCTTAAGTACCAGTAATCACTATGTCGTGTTTATTAAATATATAATTTCTATATTCTGGGAGATTAATATAGTTGAATCTGTAAGTAACAGAAATATCAATGTATTTTTCTATATCCAAAGAAAATAACACCCATGTAAATTATGATAACTCTGCTTTACTATGCATACCCATTGATCCCATTAGTATAATAAGAACAAAAATTGGTCTGCTTAGCTATACATAAAATCTATCTAGACTTTGAATGCTGGAGTGGTGTATTTTAGAAAAATACAATTGACCTTTTATAACTAATGGCTTGTGATTTATTATTTTATGTCCTACCATAAAAATGGACTTTAAGAGAGTGATAGACACTTAGAGTGAATTGAGGGAGCTCTTCCAAGCCAAATTTATGGTGAACATTTTTATGTTTCCAAGAAGGAAAACTTCCATGTCTTCAAGGATGATCTCTTGGATGTAAATTTAGCCAGTATCGATTGTATTGTACTCTAGTCAAAGAAACTAATCCTTTGGCTGATGGCAAAGGGAAGTGGAATGGTCTGATTATTTTCCTTTGAAATTTAGAAGGCACACAGTCAAGTTTAAACTTAGCCAGCTAAAAATAAAATAATAGGAAAAGGTGTTGTCAGCTAACTCAACAAAAATAGAATGTTTTCATTACTTCAAAAATAATGAAAATATATTTGAGTAAAGAACACATCAGCACTTTGTTTCCAACACTATTTTGGAAACAGATCATAGAATGATAATGTAAAGAGACAGGAAAATATAGGAAACAAAGACAGAGCAATGATTTTGAATCATTCAGCATGAGGAGCATGAACCTCAGAAACTCACTCCCTACGTTGTGAAAATGTATTGTTAACCACGGAAACGTTTATCAGAGACTGTTTGTTATTAAGGGTAGCACCAAAAATTTAAAGTGTGTGCTTATGTATGCACTATACAAATATATTACAATATCATGAATGTATTTCAATATGTCTGCATAAAAATAGAATGCATTAATCTTTGTGTATGTACAAACAGCTATGTGTATGTATGCTGTAGACAGTTTCATCCCAATGAAATGAAACAGCATATTGAAAAAATTGCTAATTTATAAGATCTTAAAAACAATATATTTTTAAAAATCAGATGTTCTAATATATGGTAATACTATGAGTTATTCAATGGTGATATATTATAAATTTTTTATAAATAGCCTTTAATTATGACTACAGGGAGAATTGCTGCTAATATTTTCCTTGGACTTTGTATGTGAAAGGGACTCTAAAGAACAACTGGAAAGAAAAATGCATTGTATTTCCTGTTGTGTGGCTCAGTGCTATTGAACTTTAACACACTTCTTTGGAAAATAATGAGATTATTCTTTTCATCATTCAATATAATGGAAATTACATGATATCAAAATTAAGGCTAATGATTCATTAACACTTTGAATAAATTGTCAATTTACCTGAATTTCAATGCCAAATTTTAAAAGATGATAATTCATAGCTTTCAAAAATCAAATTTATTGAAAAACTTCGTTCTTGAGTTTTCACAGCTGCGAAGCATCTATTATGATCAGAACTAAATATTCGACAATTAAACAGAACATTTATTCAATTACTTGACAATTAAGACCAGTGTGACATTTCTTTTCATATGATTTATTTTTCAGAATAGAAGTATGTTGATGACTGGAAGAAATTGACAAATAAGCAGACCGGATGGGAGTGATGTTGCAAACTGCAATCCTAGTTTCTAAGGAGATGAACGCAGGTGACATGAATTGGAGACCCCGCTAGACAACTTCATAAAATCTTGACTCAAAAATTAAAGTATAAGTTTGGTTCAGTAGCAGGTGTTCTCTTAGCCTGTTCAAAGTACTGTATTGATCTCTGGTCCATCAGGCAGCTTCCCAAACAACCATTGGAAGGTAACACTCACGGCTTCAAATATTTTTAGGAAGTTAACAAGTTTAGTTAGAATTCTACATTGAAGTAAATTTATTGATCTCTTAATTTTCTTGTGGGTACACTTGAAAGTATTTTCAAAAAGCATTGTGAATTGCTCATTTAAATTGCTATGTATCATTCATTAAAGAAAGAGATTTGTTAATAGCTTGGCCCTTAGCAAGACACTTGATGATATGCATACAATTTGCTTCTTCTGTTTGAGGGATTAAGGATCCTACACAGGATATTGATGTGGTAATGTAGGCTTTAGGCCTCTAACTCATCCCTGTCATACAGCTGAAACAACTACCATGCCTTAGCAGCCTACCTATATTTTAGTCTCTCGAAGGACTGTTCCGTCTCAAGTATTTACACTTGAAGTCCCTCTGTCTAAGTGCTTCATGTGATTTACCTTCTCATCTTCCAGGCTTGTGCCATTCACTACTGACAATGTGTCTACATTCACCTGATTTACTTTCTTAAAATGTTATTTGGGAAAGATTATTTTTTACTATAAACCAAATATATTAATAGTAGGATGCTATTTTTAAACTCCTTTGCCATTTGAACAAATATGCTTCCCTTTTGTGAAGATTAAAAATTAAACAAAATTTCTACTGGGCATTTTTCTGGGACAGCTTTTTCTTTCACACACACACAAAATAAACAACACATGTGAATAGACTTTACTTTTATCTGTTTTTAACAGTGACTGGAAAAATGTTACATTGAAAATTAAATAAAGTTAAATAAGCTTCATTCAGGATTAAGGGATTAGAAATGAAAATTACAAATGTATCTCACTGGCTAAGAATAGGGTTAATACTTTCATGCAAGTATCAGAGAAGCTGGCATACTTTAAACATGAGAGTAAAATTTTCTCTATCCACATTTTTTGCAAGATGACTATTAAATTTTGATGTGTCATATGCAGCTATTATCTCTGGATAGTAGCAACTCTGAGATTGGATCTTAGGTAAAATTGAGGTGGGAGTCTAGAGAAATTGTTCAATAGTTATGAGCACCTGTTGTTCTTTCAAAGATGTGAGTTTAGTTTCCAGTACTCAGGAAAGGTATATCACAAATGTTTATAACTGTAGCTCAGGGGTTATGGAATATGTGCATACATACAAACACACGTCCAAAAAGTAACAGTAAGTCATTTATAAAAAGTATCAGGAATAAAACAAACATACAGATGTAATCCTTTTCTAAAACAAAAACAGAAATACTAAGAAAGATTCAAAGGAAATTTTGTTATTGAATGGGTCAAGATGTGGAAAAGGTAACCACACTTATTTAGGGTTTATATTCCTGAAATTAACACCATAACCAAAAAGCAAGTTCTAAGGAAAGGGTTTATTTGACTTACATTTCTATATGCATAGCTCATCACAGGTTTTCAGGATAGTAACTTAAATAGGGCATGAACCTGGAGGCTGAGGTTGATACAGAAGCGGTGGAGTGCTACTTACAAGTTTGTTCCTAATGGCTTGCTCAGCCTGCTTTCTCACAGAGCCAGGGATGGCTCCACCCACAATGGGTAGGGCCTTCCCCCATCAATCACTAATTAAGAAAATGTTTTACAGGCTTGCCTACCGCCTAATCTTATGGAAGCATTTTCTTTTTTATTTTAAGCTTGTATTGATTCTTTGTGGTTTTCACATCATGCATCCTGGTCCCACTCATCCCCTCATGCCCTCACTTCTGCTTCTGCCATTGAAACCTTCTCCTCCAAAACAAAACAAAATTCAAAAGTAACGACAACAACAAAAACCAAAAGCAAACAAGCCAACAAAAGTCTCAGCATGGAAGCTGTTGTGGTCCAGTACTCACAAAGTACACATTTTAGTCCATACATCTTTACTTGTAAGTGTTTACTGCAATGAATCATTGGTCTGTTTCAAGGCCTCTTGCCTTCACTACTCTGTGCATACTGGGCCCTGTGGTCCTCTTTTACAGAGATAATGTAGCTTTGGATCTACAGGTCTGGCCCCTTCACATACTCCAGCACTGCATTGATGAGGAGGATGTTGGGCTTGGTTAACTCAAAGCCTTGATTCTGCTCACCCAATGCAGCAGACAGCAAGAAGCATGAACAATATCCCTGATCTCATGCCCTTGGATCCAATTCACCCTTACTCACACAATCGGGGCCAGCTCCACTGTTTTACCTAGGTGAGGTGCAGGGCTCACTCTTCTAATTGCTGCATGATCAGCTCTTTTATTTGTCATGCCTCTGAGGCAGGTTCTCTGTCCTGGCCAGACAGAAAGGGGTGTGGTGATAAGAACATATTTCCTTCACCCTTGCCACCAACTCATATGAAGGAGAGGGTAGAGGCTACTTTCCTGCTCTAATGTCTGCTCTTCAGAAATAGATTAACCACAACAGAAGTTATATGTTTAATGTTAGAATATTTTAAATGTTAGTGATATATTGTTAGAAGTCAGGTTCAATGTGCCTATGAGGTTTAATATCAGTCACATTGTTAGAAAATTATGACAATTATACTACATATGATGTTTTCTATTATATCCTTTTGTGTACACAATTTTCCTCCTTTATCCAAAAATATTGTCAGGAAAGGAAGGTCCATTAATTAACCAATAGTGGACATATTACTACTCTGATAAATATGAGAAAGGGGTCACAGGTAAGTAGAAATGCTGAAGATTTGCCTTCTGATACTCAAATAATTTGTAGCAAAATGTACCCATTATACAATCCTTAACACAGCTGAAAATACTTTCTTAATGAGAAGATAAAAAATACCTGTCAGGGCATGTTACTCCTTCACAAAGCATATCTCCATACTCAAACTCAAATTTACTGTTCTTTTAAAGTTGACAAATGACAGTATTTGTAGATACTGTCAAGTTGGGAGAAGAGCCTCTCATCATTCTCTTGGTGTAAGAAACATCTCTTCATTGAGGAGTGGGTATCATTATTACTCAACCTGATTCAAGAGTTAATGGAGGGCTTTCCTGACCAACAGTACTCAATCTGTTGCATTCATTGAACAAAAGATAAGTTGACACAACCTTGCTTACACAAATATATAAAACATGTCTCCAAAATATGTTTTCCAATGACATGTCTTCCTTTTGGGGTGCCCTGTAAAGCCTTGCTAGAAGGACTTTTGCCTTGTCTTATTGTACCTTGTTTTCTCCTGTTTGGTTGTCATCTGCTAGAAGCCTATTTTTTAGAAAGAGAAAATAAATAGGGAGTGGATTAGGGAGGTGGGAGGTGGTGGCCAGAGCTGGGAGGAGTGGAGGGAAGGGAAACTGTAATCAGGCTGTATTGTATGAGAGAAGAATCTATTCTCAATAAAAATATTCTAAAATAATTCCTTGATAAACAAATTTCAAAATATACTAATAATGGGATCAAAATTGCATACTAATGAAATAGATATGCTTCCTTCTTCTTACCTTAAGGATTAAATTATGGTTACATTTTGATGCTTCAGGAGGTAGAGCATTTTCAGGGTTTAACAGAATTTATCAATATCTTGATTTTATAACTGTCTAAAAAGTACATAATGGCATTCTGTTATTGATAGAAGTTTCTGTCCTGCCTAATCCTACAGCCATTCAGTCTCAAAGAAATACAGAGACGGTCTACATTAATTATAAAATGCTTTACCTATTAGCTCAGGATTCTTGTTAACTCTTACATCCTACATTACCCCATAATTCTTATCTGTGTTAGCCTTCTGGCTTGGTACCTTTTATCAGCAAGGCAGTTTCATCTTGCTTCCTCTGTATCTGTATTACAACTGAGTCTTTCCTCTTCCCAAAATTCTCCTGTTCTGGCCGCCCCACTGTTCTTCCTGCCTGTTTACCCTGCTTATACTTCCTGCCTGGCTACTGGTCAATCAGCATTTTATTAAAGCAGTAGAACTGACAAAACTTTACAGGGTACAAGACCATTGTCCCACAGCATTATGTTTAGTGCCATTTCAGAAATTCTTAGAAATCTTGTATTAATTTCAAGCAAACAATTAGTGAATGACTTTTATGAAACTTAAGTCAGCAACTTAAACTACAATTTGTAAAATTCACGCAGTATAACATAATAATGTACTCCAAAAGCATAATAATTTGATAATTGCATGCTAATGAATGATCGTAAGAAAGTATTATTCTTTATTTTCCTTAATTATACCATTATCTTTCTATAAGATCAGAGAGATTTGTGTATATAATAAAAACCCTGCAATTCATAACATACATGGGTTTCAGTTCTGAACTCAAGACAATTTCGGCAAGCCTCACTGGCATTGTGTTAACTGAACTGTGCAGAGGAAAATGTGTCCATGTTGCACGTTTAAAATAAAGGATGGTGCCGGGCGATGGTGGCGCATGCCTTTAATCCCAGCACTCGGGAGGCAGAGGCAGGCAGATCTCTGTGAGTTCGAGACCAGCCTGGTTTACAGAGTGA
>NC_022009.1:96947967-96974260 GCF_000317375.1 Microtus ochrogaster | reverse complement strand
TTGTGGGAGCCTAGGCAGTTTGGATGCTCACCTTACTAGACCTGGATGGAGGTGGGTGGTCCTTGGTCTTCCCACAGGGCAGGGAACCCTGATTGGTCTTTGAGCTGATGAGGGAGGGGGACTTGATTGGGGAAGGGGAGGGAAATGGGAGGCGGTGGCAGGGAAGAGACAGAAATCTTTAATAAATAAATTTAAAAAAATAAAGTCAATAAAATAGTAAGAAACCATTCAATGCAAAGAATAAATAAAGCAAAGAGTGGGTTCTTTCAGAAAATCCACAAAATAGACAAAACCATTTCAAAATTTACTAAAAGGCAGAGAAAGAATATCCAAATTAACAAAATCAGGAAAAAAAGAGGGACGTTAACAACAGTCACTAAGAAAATCCAGATAATCATTGAAGGTCATATTTCAAAAACCTGTACTCTACAAAGTTGGAAAATCTAAAAGAAATGTACAGATTTATTGCTAGGTACCACATACCAAAATCAAATGAAGACCAGATAAAAAATAGACTTTTAACCCACAAGGAAATAGAAGCAATCATTAAAATCTCTTGAAAAGAAAAAAAAGCACAGGGTCAGATGATTTCAGCACCGAATTGCAACAAGATTTGAAAGAATTTCTTTTTTCCTGTTCGGAACATCTTTGAGGATACAGTGCGGATGTAAAGGGACACACAGCCTAATTTCCGGGGAGGGGGTGTTCTGCGCAGGTCACTGGGAGAATGTGATTTTATCTCAATTCTAAACTCTCGCTTTTCCCCTTCCTAGTTCAACTTTTACACAAACTCAGTGTCCGAGCAGCTGATGGCCCTCAGAAGCTTTTGAAGGTGAGCTGGGGAAACCTGTTGGTAGGTCTGGGGCTGGTTCTGGGGCTGACTATGCTTTTTCTTCTTAGGTAATTAAGAATCCAGTGTCTGACCACTTCCCAATTGGCTGTATGAAAATTGGCACTTCTTCTCCATCGCAGACGTCAGTGATGTGCGAGAGCTGGTGCCCAGCAGTGACCCAGTTGTTTTCGTGGTGGGGACCTTTGTTCACGGCAAGGTACAGTCTGGCTTCTCTGACGTTTCTGCCGTGTCTCTAACAGACAGAGCTAGAATCTCCAGTATGGAATTCCTCATTGTTATTGTAGAAAAGCAGGACGCCAACCTCATTCGGGAGAGCCCCACCTTGAGCAGCCTGGCCTCCATCACTGCCCTTCTACTACTTGGTGCAACAGACCATCCACTGGCTCTTTATGGGTTACTCCATGAATGCCTTCTGTCTCTTCATGTGGTACAAGTGGCTTAAAGTGTACAGATCTGTGTACTTCCTTGGACATGTCTTTTTCTTCAGCCTGCTATCCATATTACCTTATGTTCACAGAGCAATGGTGCCAAGAAAAGAAAAGTTAAAGAAAAGGGAATAATAGATTTCCCTGGTGGCCGAGAGCTGGACTGGTGCAGAAACTACTTGTCGCTTCTCACAGCACTCCTCACCCCAGAGCAGACACCGGGCACTGGACGTCACATCACTCCCAGCCGTGCCTCTGCTACAGTCAAAGAAAAATTAATACCAATACTCCTCACCCCAGAGCACTGGACGTCACAGCACTCCCAGCCGTTCCTCTGCTACAGTCAAAGAAAAATTAATACCAATACTCCTCATGTTGCTCCATACAACAGAGTCAGAAGGAATTTTGAAATTTTTTTTTAATGAAGATACAGTTATCCTGATACCCAAACCACACAAAGACTCAACAAAGGACGAAAATTACAGACCAATTTCCTCATGGAATTTGATTCAAAAATAATAATATACTGGCAAACTGAATCTAAGAACATATCAAAAAGATCATCCACCATGATAAAGTAGGCTTCATCCTAGAGATATAGGAATTTCAACATAGGAAAATCTGTCAACGTAACCCACCACATAAATGGACTGAAAGAAAAGAAAAAAAAAACACATGGTTATCTCTTTAAATGCTGCCTTTGCCAAAACACAACATCCCTTCTTGATAGAAATCTTACAGAGATAATGGATGCCAGGGGCATACCTAAAATAATAAAAATCAAATTACAGCAAGATGACAGCTAAAATCAAATTAAAGGAAGAGAAAGTAAAAGCAAGTCCACTAAAACTGAGAACAAGGCAAGGCTGTCCACTTTCTCCACATCTGTTCAATATAGATAGTACTCAAAGTTCTACTAGGAAAATTCTACAACTTGATAAAAACCTTCATCCTGTCCCTTACTATTTGGCAATCATTAGGGAATCAATTCCTCATTCTGGGTTGCCTTACCAATTCTTAATATGTGTTGCTTTACCAATTCTTAATGTGAGGGAGCTTAGTCCTACATCAATTTGATATGCCATGCTTCTTTCTGACACCCCTGGGAGAGGCTACCCCTTTCTGAACAGAAACAGAGAAGTGGATGGGGTTGACAGAGGGGTGGAAATGAGTGGAGAAGAAAAACAAGAAACTAAAGTCTGGATGTAAAATAAATGAATAAATTTAATTAAGAAAAAAAATATGACTCAATTGACATACGACAATGAAATAGGATAAGAGCTTCCAGAAAAAACTCAGATTCAGTGTTAAGACCCTCAAAAAGTCCCAGAAAAGACCACCAATCATGTATGCCATCAATAAGAGCATTTTATTAATAAAAAATCTGCCAACAATTTGGGTTGGCACATGTTGACAGCTGGAGATGCTTGCAGGCCCCCTTTTAAACTGGGATAGGGGAATCCCAGGGAGGAAAGATTAGTCTGGGAGCTGATTGGTGGGGGAAGACTAGTCTGGAGACTTGTTGGTGTGTGGCTCTATGTTAAATGTGTTTTAAATGTTAAATTTATTTTTGTTTACTTAACATTCACAAGTTGTTTTAGTTGTCTCCCAATATTTGCAACCTTCACATTGAGTAAAACACCTCCATATGGGATGGTGACACAAAGTATGTGGGTAGTAGAGGAGCTGCATGAATAGAATATTATTTACATGAGTGTGTGAGTCTCTTTGTATATTTATATACTATAAAAGGGACTCATTTTAGCTCGTGTAATAACAGCTAGATAGTACTACAGTGTTTGTCTGATGGTTGGAATGGCAAAAAAAAAAAATGTGGTATCTGTTTACTCCATGAAAGAGGTTGACTCAACACTTCCAATCCGGTGCTGAAAGCCTAGAAGACTCCTAGAAAATTCATGGCATTGAGTCCATATTTGAAACCAAGGACACTGGTGTCTGGGAACAACAGAAGACCACACTATCAACACTAGATACACTGTGCTCAGACCTGGTACCTTAGGCACCTAGTGGAATGACCTACACACGTTCATGATGGTTTTTCTCCTCTCATACACATACCCAGGTCTATGTCTCCAGGTGATCCAACACCATCTATCACACAACAAAAGCTGAACTTGTTGCAACTTCGTGTTATACTTCATACACAAGTGGTATTTGGGTTGTGTTACAATTTTTTTTTCTGAATTTTTTTGGCTACTTCTTGTTAATACATCATAAGCAATTTAAACACAACATGGATGAGAAGTCAGAATTCCTAACAAGAATATGATGTGACTTCTGCTAGGTAGACATAAACAAGTGTCTGCACACACCAGATAGAGCACTGACAGTAGACCAAAGAAATAATTGCCACCAAGCCTGCCTTAGGGAATAAATGAGTTGATGAGAGTGACTTAAAATAGCAGAGGAAAGGAGTTGCCCATAGATACATGCTACATCTTAAGATGCAACCAGACTCCCCTCTAACAATTGCTGTTGCTTATATTACTTTGCAGAAGTGTGTTTTGGGGTGCTGTAAATTTCATGAACCAGCTGAATCTTGTAAGTTTTATTTTCTTGTATTAGACTACTTCCTCTACCTTCTATGAAAGAATGCTTCAATTAAGAGGAAATAGCTCCACAAAGGCTTTCTTATTTGTATATTCCTTGTAAAGAATTCTGTCCTTTATAGTTTCTTTAACGTTTTCCTGAAATTTAAATACATGTGGGAAAAATTTACATACTGTAATAGTAGACTTTGCTAAGAAGTATATTCAGAATCCAGGTCAATAAATTGAATTGTTCTCAGCCCAGTCTCTCATCTACCTTCACATACTATTCATTAAGGAATTATTTTATCCTCGTTTCTAATGCTGTGTATCAGTGTATTATTCAGTCTGCTTTGAACAAGGTATAGACAGAAGTTTAGAGTGAATTCTTTATTTTGCCAGATTTTATTATCTCAACATATGATTTCTGCCATTAAACATCTGTTAATGGGCACTTTTATGTATTCAGTCTCATTGTTCATTAAACTGTATATAATATATCATAATGGGCCTATAGCTACAAATCATTTTCTAGTAAATAGTTAATGCTTTTCTTTTCTATAGGTATATCATATTTGTACATTTGTGTATGTATCTCTGTGTGTGTCTACTACAAATAGAAACTATGAACACATCTTATTTATTTTATCATTATTATTGGTGACCATGATTTGCCCTGTGCATTTATGGAGATCAGAGGAAAAACTTTGGCCACAGTTTCTCCCATGTAGACGTCTGTGCCCTCTTTCTATCAAGTGGATCCAAAACTCAAACTCAGGTATTGATCTCTAGACAAGCAGCAGCCTTGCTAGCTAGCCATCTCTTGAGCCCACATGTAGCTAATTATTTTAAATGAGCATCTAAATTTAATTTCTTTAAAAATTTTAATTCCATACATAAATCCCAAATTATGCTTACCTTATTCTGAGGGAAGAAAAATAGCAGGTTTTTTGTCCATATAAATGTAGCAAAAATATTACTAACTAGTACATATTAGCTCCATTTTATGCTTTGGAAAGCAATTTGTCTACAGTTAGACCTCAGAGCAAACCAAAAAGGAACAATATGCTTAATAAGATTCACTTCATAGAATCTAGGAAACAGTAATGGGAAAGCACATGATCTTCACTGTAGAGAAGGAAGATTCCATATGTATATGTACAAGATTAGATAGATAGATAGATAGATAGATAGATAGATAGATAGATAGATAGATAGATAGATAGATGATAGACAGACAGACAGACATACACATAACCTGGACTAACAAAGAATGTGCTATTCTGTTTGCACAGAACACAGCACTTTGTCTCACAGCAATGTTTTTCCACTATCAAAATGTCCTGGCATCCTGTACCTGGGAGTCTTGGCGTCTCCCTTTTACGGTGGTCACAGGGAAAGTTATCCAACTGTGACAAAATGCCTGGGGAAAGAATGAAGATTCATATTGGCTGAATATGTGAAGAAGGCCAGTCTAGGTTTGCTTGGTTCTGTTGTTTCTGCTTTGTAGCGAGGAACAGCATCTTGGAGGGTAAAGGAGGGCTGGGGGGCAAAGCCATTCTCATGGCAGTAGATAGCAGAGTAGAAAGATGGGAAAGGCAAGATGTGGTTCTGAAGAGCATCTTTCCAGTGACCTACTTCATCATTCTGAGTTTGACCTCATCATTAAAGAAAAACAAAAATCTTTTTTGATGGTACTGGAGATTAGACCCAGGACCGCATCCTGAGAGGCAGGGGCTCTGTCACTAAGCCATATGCCCAACCTTCACTCCAGTCCCCCCATCAGGATTTTTCACCTGCCATTCATACTACCAGCTGGTGTCAAAGTCCTCAACACTTAAGATTTCTACTATCTTTAAGATACAAATCATAACGCAAAAGAGTCTTCCACCTGTTCATCACAGAACAAGTAGCTGTGGTTCTTGCTGGATGAATTTAAGGTTCTCAACTACATCTCTCATCTCAAAACTACATGGGCCACTTTCTGCTCTTTGACAGATTCCTCTGTACTTAAATATTCAAAGGTGGAATTTTTTTTCTTTCTTACTGTACCATGGCCAAGAGTTTTTACGTAAGAATTAAACACAGTGTAAATTACTTAATAAAAAAATCTGGAAAAGAATCATTAAAAAAAAAAAAGGAAATACTGAGAAATCTTCAAGCAAGCGTGATGCATGGACTGTACATAGCACCGGTAGATAAATGCCTGGATATGTTGAGCTAGCAGACACTCATTACATATCCTCCTTATTGTAAAGAACAATGGATCTAATGTCGGTATACTCACCTTATTTTCATCTTGTATCTAATGATCTGCCTCCCTATTTTTGGGAGCGGTGAGACCCCAGATCCTGAATTTCTTGGAATCCCCTGATCTGAGTGCCTACAGCTGATCTGAGCAGGAGACCTTCAGGAGTTCCTGATGGCAGGAGAGTGGTTTCTGGTGGGTTTGGCTGGGGCGTGGCTATCTCTATATAATCTGCCACTGAACACAATAAAGGGGGCATTCTTGGGGAATTCAAGGATGACCCGTGTTGCTGTCTCTCTGTGTGTGTGTGTTTGTGTATTTTAACCTCCAGCCCCTTTGCCTGAAGCTCGCGAACTGGGTTCTAGCGCACAGAGCACAGACCGGGGCCACGGCGCGCGGCACCTATGACTTCAAGACTTATCAATTCCCGTTTATGACTCCAAGAAGAGCACAGAGCACAGGGTACAGCTGATATCCCAACAAAGGAATGTGAGGTCACTTTAGAAGTGCTTCAAGGTAACTTTCCTAAGTTTGGCCTTAAACAGGGAAAGGAAATTGCTATTATTCCATCCGACATAAGGAAAGAAGTTTGAAATTTTCATAAAAGGTAAAGAGGATGATAATGCAGTCCTATTTCTTCACAATTAAGAGAAAGCTGCTCAAAGCTGGAGTGATGGGATGTGAGGTCTCCAGAGCAGGATTTTCCCATTCAGTACTAAAGCATAGACTCCTTGGTAACGTGGTTTACATCAACACAGCGGGAGAAGGTCTCACTAGTACTGCCGCTCTGTCATTTGAAAGTTGATTCCCAGAATAAGTCCACCTTATTTGGGGGTTGCTCATACTCAGATTCATTACAACTACAAGAAAAGTGGCCTAGCTAAACAACGAATAGAGCGTATCTAAAAGACTAAAAAAGAAGATGTTAGTCATCAGGAAAATTTTTAGTGCATTGTTTAAGCCTTAAACATATTTACATATTTTTATAATTTTTTTATTTGTTCAATCCTCTACTTTTGTAATCATGATTGAGGAGGATTTGGTACATACTGGACATGTGTTCTTCTGCCAAACAGCAGCTCCAGCCCTGAAATACTGTTTTCACAATGACTTCACAGAGGTATGACTTTTTACCTTTCCAAATGTCATGGGTACCAGGGCCAAATGAGAATCTTTTATCTTTTTAACTCAACTACTATTGGGCCAATTAAAGTTTCTACCCTTCACTAAAACAAAAATAATTTGTAAAATTATTTTCAGAATATACTGCTTAAAATTAAATTTATCTCTGTGACTAACTTAAACAATTGTGTTTACAAAACCCCACTCTGTTAAAGTATGGAAAACTGACAAAGAGGAAAAAAATATTATACACTGAAAATGTAGATCGCATGAGGAAAAAAATACCCCAAAAATACTTGATGTTTTGTTCCTTTAAAACATCAAAATTAAAAATCTAGTGAATTTCAAAATTTATGTATTAGGCTTACAAATTTTCTCCATAGGATTTGTTGGCTATTCAAAGAACACACATCATTTCATTACAGATAATTAAGCCAAACTATGAACACACAATTACAAAGACTGGGAAAGCTGTCTAGATATCCGTTCTGCTCCAAAGTCAATTTGTCTCTGCTTTTACAGCATGCCAGGAAAAAATTGTATTACTTCTAGGATTAATGTAAAACATCAACCTGAATTGAGCAGCTTCATTCTCAAATCCCTTCAGCTTGTATTAATCTAAAGCATTCAGAACACTGGCATGGTGCTAAACTCCTGGTATGAAAAATTAAATGAAATCTATATAATTCCTGATATTGAGAACAGACTAAACTCTGAGAAAAAAAATTCCTACTTTTTCAGATAAGCATTGAAAACTCTCAAAATGTCATCACTTTGAATGGTTCCGTCTAGCCTTTATTTGAAGCACAATTTGTACATATGATAGAACTTGTATATAGAACAGCAAAATAAATTCTTCTTATGGACATTTTTATTCATCTATATTATTCTGTAATATTAATTTCAATTAATTGGGATATTGCTTTCATATCTGAACATTGACAAACAATGTATAATGAAGCTTTCATGCAACCCATTTGATAAGGTCCTCCAACTCACTTCATCTCTATTTTAACAGAGATTGCCAATTCAATTGTGATTGAGCTTCATTAGTATTCTATAACATAGTCTTAATATAATCCCCATTAGTAAAAATAAATAACTCTATCCATCCTTCTCCCATACTTAGGAATACATCTCAAACAAATGTAACAACACAATTCTTCACAGACCATGAAATAACAATACTCAACTTCATATGGAAAAACAAAAACCCCAAGATAGACAAAACAATCCTGTCTAATAAAGGAACTTTTGTAGGAATCACCATCCCTGACATTAAGCTCTATTAGAGAGCTACAGTAATGAAAACAGCTTGGTATTGGCATAGAAACAGATAGGTTGAACAATGGAATCAAATTGAAGACCCAGATATTAAACCTATAAACACCTGACTTTTGACCAAGAAACTAAAATTATACAATGTCAAAAAAGAAAGGATATTCAACAAATGGTGCTGGCATAACTGGATGTAAGCATGTAGAAGAATGAAAATAGATCCATATCTATTCCTGTGCACAAAATTAAAGTCTAAATGGATCAAAGACTTCAATATAAATTCAACCATACTGAACCTTACAAAAGAGAAATTGGGAAGTGGCCTTCAATATTTGGCCACATGAGACCACTTCCTAAATATATCACCAGTAACACAGATATTGAGAGCAACAATAAATGAATGGGACCTGCTAAAACTGAGAAGCTTCTGTAAAGCAAAGGTCATAGTCAATAAAATAAAAAGGCAGCCTACTGAATGGGAAAAGTATAGTGGACTGATCTCTAAAATATATAAAGAACTCAAGACAGTAGACAATAAAATTCCAAATAACCCAATTAAAAAACTGGAGTACATAATTAAACTGAATTCTCAACAGAAGAATCTCAAATGGCTGAAAGACACTTAAGGAAATGTTCAACATCCTTAGCCATGAGGGAAATGCAAATCAAAACAACTCTGAGATACCATCTTACAAAAGTCAGAATGGCTAAGATCAAAACACCAATGATAAGTTATGCTGGAGAGGATGTGAAGTAAGGGGAACACTCCGCCATTGCTGGTGGGAATGCAAACTTGTACAACCACTTTGGAAGTCACTATGGCAACTTCTTAGAAAAATGGGACTCGATGTTAATATTCTAATTCCTTCTACTCTTCTATTGGACCTTGGGAGCTCAGTCCAGTGCTCCATTGTGGGTCTCTGCCTCTGTTTCCATCTGTGGTTGGACAAAGGTTCTGTGGTGATATTTAAGAAAACAATCAGTCTGACTACAGGGGAAGGCCAGTTCGGACACCCACTCCACTACTGCTTAGGATCTTAGCTCAGGTCATCCTTATGGATCCCTGAAAAATTTTCTAGAGCCAGGTTCCTTCTAATCCCATAATAGCTCCCTCATTCGAGATATCTCCTTCTGTTTTCTGTTGAATTTAGATCCACTGTTATTTGAATCGGGAAGACATATAACAATCATATATATATACATACTGAACTTTAAAAACATTATTTTATCTATGAACTATATTACTATATGCTTTAAATATTAATCTGGCAAAACATATTCAGTAGGTTTTCTTGAAAAAAGTAAGAGAAAACAAAACCTTTGGTTGGCAGAGGCTGCTTGTTCGTTTCCTGACTACACAGACCCAAAATGATCACACAGAAAATACGTTAATTACAATAGTATGGTCCAATAGCTTAAACATCTTTCTTGTTAGGTCTTATATCTTAAATCAATCCATCTCTACTAATCTGTGTATCAAGGCTGTGGCTTGCCAGGTAATGTTCTGGCATCTGTCTCTTTCAGCAGCCTCATGGCATCTCTTTGACTCCACCTTCTTTCTTCCAGCATTCAGGTTTAGTTTCCCCAGCCAAGATTCATTCTACTCTGCCACAGGCTAAAGTGGCTTCTTTATTTATTGACCAATAAAAGTAACACATATACAGAAGAACTTCCCACACCAACCTTTTTCCAGTATATATATATTTCTCCATAGAGATGTTTTGTCTCAATCCACTTTCAATTTAGATTCAGTAATGAATACAATTTATCAGTGTCCTACAGAATTCTTATTGGCCTTTCTTGCATGAAAATTGATTACTAATAATCTGTTTTCAGATAGGGAGTTATTTTTCACACTATCTCTGAAGAAAAATAGATATCCTTTATGTGATTTTTTAACTTTGATGTTTTACCTGTATGATTGAGTAAGATTCCTATTTAATTATGAATATATAAGTACATGGTATATAAGTATAATTTATGTGTGAGATTATATCATATATGAGTACATATTCAGACTCATTGTATGCACTATGTATAATACTAACAGGCCATAAATTAAATATAATTCATAAAATAAAGACAGACATATAAATTAATCCTGCATGTCTTAGAAATATTTTTTCTTTCTTTGTAAATTATTAGAATTAATATACACAGGTAGCAAGTAAAATTAAGTTTATACCTTTATTCATAATACTTTATGTAACTAAATTACTGAAAATATTTCATAGAACATTAAAATGAACGAAAGGTGTTTTCTTTGCAAATGGAGGTAAAGGGTATTTAATTTTATGTTTTTTTTTTTCTTCAGTATGCAGCTCTTCTTTTAATTGAAATAAATTCTCTTCTCATGCAATGTGTGCTGATTGTAGTTTCCCCTCCTTCTACCCCTCCCAGTTCCCCCTCACCTCCTCTCCCCTCTGGATCCACTCCCATTTTATTTTTGTTTTTTTTTAATATTTATTTATTTATTATGTATACAATATTCTGTCTGTATGCCTGAAGGCCAGAAGAGGGCGCCAGATCTCTTTACAGATGGTTGTGAGCCACCATGTGGTTGCTGGGAATTGAGCTCAGGACCTTTGGAAGAGCAGGCAATGCTCTTAACCACTGAGCCATCTCTCCCATTTTGTATCTCATTAGAAAAGGCTTCTAAGAGATAGCAAAAACCATGACAAAATGAAACATAAGATGAAGCAATATCTATCATATCAAAAGTTGGACAAGGACAGCCCAACAGGAGGAGAATGGCCCAAGAAGGGTCACAAGAGTCAGAGACCCAATATCACAGTCAAGAGACTCATAAAAGCTCTAAGATAATAGTTATAATGTATGCAGAGCAATTGGTGCAGATTTGTGAAGGTCCAGTGTTTGCTACTTCAGTCTCTGTGAGCTCATATACCTTGCTTAGTTGATTCAGAGGGCCTTGTTTCCTCATGTCCTCCATCCCCTATGGCGCTTATACTTTTTTCAACCCCTTCTTCTTAAGGATTAGCGGGGTTCTTGTATTCTGTTAATGTAGTTCCTCTTGAAATTTCTTAATTTTTCATTTCCAGAATTCTGTCAGTTTGGGGTTTCTTTATTTATTTTATTTCCAATTTAAAGTCCTGAACAGTTTTATTTTTGTGTTTTCCAGGATTTCTTTTAGAGATTTATTAATTTCTTCTTTAAGGACCTCTATCATATTTATAAAGGCTGTTTTGAGATCTTTTTCTTGTGCTTCATCATATTGGAATATTCAGGGCCTGTTGTTGTATGATACCTCTGATTTCCTGGAGACGTCTTGACTTAGCTGTTTTTCATTATGTTTTTATGCTGGTTTCTTGGCACTTTAGTTTTGGATGATTTTCAGAATAGGTGTTGATTTCTGGATATTTTTTCTTATTCTTGGGTGAGTACTTTGTTCCTTCATTTCTCTTTCTGCTATTTCCTTGGCCCATTCATCTGGTGTGTTCACAGGGAGGGCTTGCTGGTGTTGCAGATTGGGATACTGGAATGAGTAGGGGGAAGAAAGGTTGCAGAAGGTCTTTGTGATCTATTGGGGATGGGATCAGAGAGGAAAGGGAGAGGACAGCAGGTTTTCTGCTACAGAGGTATTGATGAAACTCAGGGTACTGGATCTCATGAGTAAGAAAGGTGTGGGTCTGCCTTCAGCCTTCTTATTGCCCTTGGAAAGTCGGTCCTGGTGTTAGCAGGGGGTGCCGGCTGGAGTTGGAATCTGAGACAAAGCAACAAGTAGTGGGATAAACTGTAGAAGGGGAGGATTGTGACATCAACAGAAGATGGGAACAGGGTCATACAGAAGGCTGGCATCAGTGTTCAGCTACAAGCTGTGGTTGAGACTGGAGGATTGGGTCTAGGGCAACAGAGAGAGAGAAAAGAAGAAGGTCTGTGAGCAGCCTACTTGATTATCTGGTCGGTAAAGAGGGGTGCTCTCTAGAATTGGGGGCTAGGAGCAGTGAGAGTTTGGGAGGTATAGTAAGAGAGGCTGGTTTGTGGGATCCCCTGGAGAACTTGCAGAAGAAAAGGAAGGCTGAAGCTGCTTTCTGCTGCAGTGCTAGGAACAAAAGTGAGGAAACCTTAATTTTATTTTTAAAGGAGCTTTACAAAATAGTGTAAAAAAAATCATTGTTACTGACTGTCATCAATTTACAAGTAATTTCTTTACTAATTGTCAATTAATAAGATGGAATTTTAAGGTATACTGTTCATTTTTATATAAGCATAATGTCACAAGTGTGTTGCCAAGTTTCTTCACCACAAAATGCAGTTATTTATTTTCTTTATACAATCAATCTAAACTGTATTGTTGATAGTTGAAAAAATTAGAAATATCAGTATGAATACTTCATGTTCTTGAACATATGGGTATTGGTTAATCTAAAGATGTTGAGGAAAGAGCAGGCCCTTTGTTCCATCCCGCCTGGGTAGCTTACACCTTAAATAATCACACGAAAACTATATTCATTTAAACACTGCCTGGCCCATTATCTCTAGCCTCTTATTGGCTAACTCTCACATATTAGTTTAACCCATTTCCATTAATGTGTATCGCCACTTGACTGTGACTTTCTGGCAGGAGTCTAACCAGCATCCCTCTCGGGCAGGAGAATCACGGCATCTGCCAGACTCAGCTCTTTTCCCAGAATTCAGTTCTGTTTCCCTGCCTACCTAAGCTGCTGCCCTATCAAAAGGCCAAGGCAGTTTCTTTATCCAGCCAATGAAAGAGACACAAATACAAAAAGACCTCCTACACCATAAAGATATGGTGCTCATAGAAATGTGTTCTGATGTTGTATTAAATGGAAAACATCATATTTAAAGGTTATCTGTATTTTTCCTGAAGAAAAGGAACACCACTATGTACTTAAATTTGACTTCTAAGATACTTTCATATCATTAAGAGTGTAGTCAGTTTCCCTTCTCTTTTGTCACTTGCAATTAAGCTGTTAAACCATTCAGAAAAATTCAGCAGGCTCCCTACTTATCTTTGTTATCATCGTGAGAAATGATTTCAAATAGAAAATAAACTAGAAATCACTGGAATCATTAATCTTTAGATCTTATTGTGTTGACATTACCATGCATTGTTACATATACATATGTAATTTCAGAGTATGGTAATTAGCACCAAAAATATGTTGTCAACTACATGTTAAGCAATAGTATAGAAAGAGACCTACCCAGTTTTCCAGCAGTATTTTAAGTGTGGTGCTTAGTACACTGTCAATTTCTGAGTCGGTGTGATAGCTTCATATCTGTTTCTGTGATATATCCTGACAAAAAGCAACTTAGGGAAGGAAAGAGTTTCTTAATCTTACAATTGCAGGTTACACTTCATGGTTTAGGGGAAGTCAAACACATACACTCAAGTAGCTAGTCATATGACATCATAGTCAAGAGCAGAAACAAATGGATCTATTCTGCTTGCTTGCTTCCCCTATCTAGTTTTCTTGTATCTTATATAATTTAGGATGCCTGCTAGGGGTTCATGCTGCTCAGAGGGGCTGGATCCGTTAACAGACAAACCCATGGAAATGCTCACAAACAATTTGGTCTAGATAACTGCTCAACTGCTACTCTTTTTCCGGGTGATTTTAGGTTAAGGCAAGTTGACATTTTAAATTAACCATGACAGTGGGAGACAGATGATTTGAATTCAAATGTTTGAAATTCAAATCCATGTCATCACTGAAACTATTTCTCATAAACTCAATGCAATTCACCATTTGCACTGACCCAATGTCTATATTTTATTAAGTGATGCTACAAAGGGATTATGTCTTTTTTGCTAACAACAGCAAAAAAATAAAACCACTAAAGCAATGTTTACAAATCTCAGAAAACAGAGAGAACTGATGACCCTTGTGATGATTCTTCTCATCTCCTATATTATTCTTCTAGGCATATTTAACACATTGTAGAAAAAATAAGAGTTAACATCATCAATTTGTAGTATGTCAAATGCAGTATGAGTTGCATATGTCCTAATCCATGAATTGTGTCAATGAATAAATAAGTCAATGAGGGGAATTCAGTATTAGGCATAAATTATTGAAAGTAAAGGAAGAAATAAGAAAGATGGAGAAAAGAAAGGAAGGAAAGAAGAAAGAAAGAGAAAGAGAGAAGAAAGTCAGAGCACAGTTATTTACTTTTAGTTGTGTGTTTGTGTATGTATGCTTGGTGTGTATGTGTGTGTGTTCATCTGTGAATTAGTAGATACATAAGCACATGTGAGCAAGCACAAGGAGGCCTGAAGTTGACCTTGAGTACCCTGTTTTTTCTTTGTTTATAAGACAGGGTCTCTACATAGCCCTGGTCATCCTGGAATCCAGTATGTAGACCAGGCTGGTCTCAAACTCACAGAAATAACACCTGCCTATAACTCAGAGTGCTGGTATTAAAAGTGAGTGCCATCACTGCTGGCTTGGTGTCCTTTTTGATAGTTCTTCATTCAACTTTTTGCAGTATAGTGTGTTACTAATTTCAGGACCTGCCAATCTAGGTAGGCTAGCTAGCCAGTTTACCCCAGGGATTCACTGTATGTACCTTCCCAGCACTGGAATTACTAGTGGCTACAACACAAACCCAGTTTTGGATGTGGGTTATGGATATCAAAACTCTGATCCTGAGACTTACAGAGCAAGCACTTTACTCACTGAGCCAACATCCCAGACCCACAACTTATTTTATAAAGTTATCATAACTTAGAGAAAAAGAACATAAAATTGATGTTTAGGGAAGTAGGAAGATATTGCAAGAACAGGGGTAGGGAAAATGATCAAAATACATTGTATGAATTTTTCAATAAAAATAACTACAATAAAGATCTTACCCCAACCAAATACAACTCTACATCCTGTGTCTGATGTGCATCAATTTTTCTGCTTTCTTGCATTTCGGCTGTCATTTTGTCACATGAGTTTAAGCCACATCCTCACAGCCCAATTTTCTATTTTTGAGAAGTAAGTGGAATCAACATTTCCCAAAATATGTCCTCCATAATTCTCCTTTAGGGATGCTAATTTTGTACAAAAACATTTCTTTGGTCAGTGGTTTGGAATATGATGCTAAAATACTATTAAACAAGATGGTTTTATTGAAAGACTCTCAAGAGACTGTTAACAAGATAAAGAATTTTAAATCTTTCAGAAACTGATAACAACACACAATGTCCTTTTGAAAATGAAATCTCCTATATTTTCCTTTTCACTGACTCCCAACTAGTTAGTGAAAGCGATGCTTTGGTAACATACACTGTGGGGTTTAAACCAGGAAAAGTCCTACTTTCATCCTTGCCCCATGTATTGTATTATTGACTCTTTCTGAGGAGGAGCAAAGAAATATTTGTTCACTATACATTGGGCACTGAAGACTGTTCAAAGAGGCTATTCCACCCTAGTATAGTTTAGTAAACCACTGCATTTATTGGCGTTACTTACAAGAACAGGGATGATTCCAAGACTATGCATCTTGTAAGTGCCCACTACAGCAGGTGAACAAGGAGGCTGTACCCCTGGAGCTTCCTGCCCAGTTAGCAGCCAGACACTTCAGAGAGTTCCCCCTCCTAGCAATTGCTTGGCGATTTCCTAACCTTTAGAATCTTTCTTTGGGATCCTTGTGAGATTCATGAACATCCTGAGTCATGAGCTTCTCTTTCCTTTCCTGGCAAGATTATTTCTATTCATTTAAAAAAATTAACTTTTAAAATCCTATATTTTGACAAAAATAATGAAGGCAACCAATACATAAGAACTTGATATCATTATGTATGTAATAAAGACTTAAATTAAATTTAACCACTAAACTCTCCTCATCATTCTTGTTGATTGTATCATTAGTTATGAATAAATCACACAGTCATAGTGTAGAGATTTATGCTTCTGAAACAATTTCTCTTTAAAATTCAAGAACTATTTTGGTCCATTCCAGCAAAGCATTACCTAGGGAAGTACTCCATCCCATCTTCTATACACTGAGAGGATGACAGGTGCACACAGGTTATAGGTCACTTCCAAGCTTTACCATTCACTAGTCTTATCCTTAAGCGATAAGTTTACATATATCATCTTGTCTTGTGTTGGTGTGTGAATGAGATCCCTTTCATGTAAGTGATGTAACAAAGGGCACACTGTATTACATATGGACCACTCAGACAACTCTGAGAGCATTTGCTTTCTCAATAACCTCATAATTATTTGCAGTTTGTTTTAAAGACCATCCTGGCATTCTTTGCCTGGTTTGTGCTATACTATTGAGTCACAAAAAAAAAAAACCCATGGTAGAGATTATGGGTTTTATCATATTTTAACAAAATGGCATCATTTATAACACATATCAGAAGAATATCTAAATACAAGTAATCTTCATGAGATAATAACTATAAACACTTTATTGGGTCACTAAGTGGTTTGCAAGGTTTTTTTTTTAAGAGAGTCTTCTCTCCTGGGCAAGGAACCTAGTTGAGTTCAGGGTAGAGTGCAATCACAGAACATTAAACAATTCTCTACCTATGCAATAGAGATATTTTTGTAAAGCATCATCCCATAATGAATTCTATATATGATCAAATTTAGATGTGAGAACTTATCTGAGTCTCTGAATTAACCATGAAACTTTAGGAAGGATGTATGGTTTTCAAGAGGTACAGGTAGTGATCCAGAAATCTTAGCATCATATTAGGTCCTGTTGTAGGAGCTGGGGGCCTCTTCCCACAGCCCGGCTCCTGGCCGCCTGGCTAGCTTATACCCCGAAATAACAACACACAAACTGTATTCATTTAAACACTGCCTGGCCCATTTCTATTAATGTGTGTAGCACCAAGGTGTGCTTGCCGGGAAGATTCTAGCCTACGTCCATCCTGGGTCAGAGCTTAATCACATCTGCCTCAGAGAGCAGCGGTCTGGCATCTGAGCTCACTTCCTTTCTTCTCAGCATTCTGTTCTGTTTACTCCACCCACCTATGTTCTAACCTATCAGGCCAAGCAGTTTCTTTATTACTTAACCAATGACCTTCCTCCACCAAGGTCCTTTATTTCCTATTTGTTCAGCTAGTTTTGAAGGATGGTTCTAATTCCTTATATGCACTAATTTGTTAGTGCATGTCTGAAACATTCAAATTTTCAAAATTTTGTCATTCATCCCAGAAAAAAAAGACATTTCAGATTGTTGTGTTTTAAAAATGACAGTTTCAGAGCAAACTGACAATTTTGTTTTCCTAAAATACAACTTGAATTATCATCATTTCCATCCATACATACTTTGAAGATTAATAAGTGGTAGGTTTTGCAAGATGCCAAAAATGGGAAAACTCCTTAGCCTAGATGGAATGCATAACTATGCAATCCATTGCCTCCTCAGTTCTCTGTTAATTGCCATTGGTTTCTAAGTATTTTTCATTTAAAATGGTTACCCTTTACTTTAATGTCAAGTGTAAGTGGTTAATATCGCTCCATTCTGAATAAACTAGAATTTATGGCATTTTGTCCTGAATTTTAAAACTTTTTGTTGTTGTTCTTGGTAACCAGTGTAGATGAATTTTTTTCAATCATTTGTAAAGATTATAATTTTATGAGAAGGCATGCCCTTTACATATAAAAAAAGATTCCTTATGTATAACTAATTCAGAAGGCTAATTATGAGATCTACTTAACTGAAAGCAGTCAGGATAAGTATAGAATATTAAAAGTTAGCAGAACATACTCAAAATAAAGTTAGTTTCATGGAATCTGTTCTTAATAAGTTAAGGGTTTGTGGCAAGCTTTGACTTTACACAGACACACTGAATTCGTTTCCTTTCCCATTATTGGGGGGAAAAAGAATGCATGAAAGTGTTTCAGATACTATTCTAAACAGAAACATTTTCTTTCTGTGTATGTGTATTTTGCCTGCATGTATGTATGTGTCCTATGTGAGTACCTGTTGGCTAGGAATGTGAGAGGCAGGAATGTGATCCATTAGACTTTGAATCCTGGAAAGTTGTAAACCTCCATGTATCTACTGAGAATGGACTCCCATTAATTTACAATAGCAATAAGTAATGTAACGTGCTAAGCCATCTCTCCAGACCAATACTTTTTAAATACTCTGGACATGCCTCTACTGGCCCTGGGAACTTGCTTCCTCATGGAAGAGAACTGTGTGGAAGGGATCTGGTGGAATGTTTCATTGTTACTATGTGGGATTTCTATTAATTTGCTGAAATGTGTTGCTTGCCATCTTTGGCCTATCAGATTGGATAGACATTTCTACCCTCATAACGCTCTCCTCTGCAATGGAAGTCAGGCTCCATTGTCCTTGAAAAGTAGAAGAGCTTTTGTTACACTAGGTTTCTTGTTTTGCTTCACAGGCATCATTTTGGTACTAAAAGGATAACAGTTATGAATGGATTAGGCCCTTCTTAGGCAGGAGAATCCTGCCTGGGATAACAGTCTCTGTAGTTACAAATTCTTCAATAATCTGTCAGAAACGGGCTGTGCTGTGTAGCGCTGCTCATTTCTATATCTCATTTTGGATTGATGTACACACACTTTTATATCCTTCAGTTCGATATAACATTTGGCCTTTCATGTTCTCAGTTTAAGCTCCAGGGAATTCAAAGATATTTCAAAGTGTAATTATGCCAATCTGCATATAAAAGGCTATATGTCCTACAGAAGGTTTTATGAAAAAGCAAATGCTTTCAAAGAAGAAAATTAGAAGTAATTCCCACAACTGAAAGTCGCCTAAATTAATGCATATTTCATTTGACGAGAACACTTTATATTTTTAAGCCAATATATTAATCCAGAAAATGGTGGGGATTGTGTGTGTGTGTGTGTGTGTGTGTGTGGTGTGTGTGTGTGTGTGAGTGTGAGTGAAGTGATGAGGAATAAAGCAGAAGTGGAAATTGAAGAGCAAAGCAAAGAAACAGCAAGTGCACGCTATATATGTTGTTTGGAAAAATAGCCACATGGCACCAGAAAAGTCAATACTTATATTACTGTAACAGACAAT
The DNA here is from genome assembly GCF_000317375.1 of Microtus ochrogaster. Classification (NCBI taxonomy): domain Eukaryota; kingdom Metazoa; phylum Chordata; class Mammalia; order Rodentia; family Cricetidae; genus Microtus; species Microtus ochrogaster. Next base: position 96,954,787 of record NC_022009.1, on the reverse strand, counting down.
GAGTTTCTCAATTATCTATTGTATTAGCTATCTATTGTTGCTAAACAAGACTCCCAGGAAGAAAGCAGCGTAATCCTCCCGTATTTATCTCACAGTTTGTGTGGTTTTGAATTAGTGCAGCTCAGTTAGTGCCTGGCTGAAGTCTCTCGGGAGATTTTTCAGTCACGCTGTCTGCTGGGGAGCAGCCTTATCTGAGTGCTGAAGTTGAGAATCGACTTCTGAGATCCGTCATGTGGTTGTTTGCTTGCCTCCATCTTTCGTCAACTGAGCCTCTCCACGCAGCTGCATCCACAGCATTTCTGCAAACAACACAAGAGACAGCAAACAGTATATATACAAGGAGCCTCTCAAAGGGGAAACCAAAGAAGCTGTTCTATCATGATGTCACAGAAATGTCTCTTGCCTCCTCCCACTGTGATTTCTCAAAGCTGGCTTGTTATAGCCCACCTCCCTTCAAGAGATAGGTCTGAATAATTGAGGCTGTCTCCCTTCATGTGTCTGTTCTTGCAAAGTCATTTTTTAGCCTTTTTTTAAATAAAAATGCAAACGACCTTTTAAGAAGAAAATCCTATAATGATTTTAAACTGAACAAACATATTTTTTAAACAAACTCTTTAAGTATATTTTTCAAGCATATTGCTCTTCAAATTTAACTTTTTGATTTCAGAATGCTTCTATCACTTAAAATGATGAAAAAGCGGTATGACTTTTAAAGTGCTTCTTTTTATCTTTTAAGGGAGAATTAGCATTTAAGAAACCTCAGAACATAACTGTGTGATTCTAAAGCTAACAAAGTACTTAGCAGAGAAGTTGAGCAGCATATGGTTATCCTAGTCCCAAACAGTAAACTGTGGCTGCATGTGCCAATTCTTAATTACCAGCTCATTAACACGCAGGTGTCAATTGCTGGTGGCAAAGGCAATACCCACATGGCCTAGTTTCTGTTGTGCACAGTGTAATTAAATTGACCTCCAGTGCCGAAGCTTGCTAGTTTCCTATTACTATTTAGACACTAATCTCTGGTCCTAATCAGATTAGAACAATATGGCAAATAAATCAATATAAAAAGGAAAATATGCCATTTTGTGCTATTTTTTAAAATGAAACTTCATACGCAAGTATACCTTAAAAAGAGCTGTCTAAATAATCACTGGTGCTAGATATAACAAGCAGCAAATAGCAATGTGCATTGCACATACTGAATGTTGATGAGATCGATCTACATTTGATAATAAGAGTACAGTTGTTGCAAAACAAAGGGAAAAATAATTTTTTGTAGATGTGACCTTCAGGTAAATGAGTTGGGTGTGCTATGGTTTTCATTGTTGATACGTAATGAAAAATGCAATGTTTAGTTTTACATTTTCATTATTGATTCGAATGTTATTCCATCTCAAACATATCAACACTTTGCAATAAAGCCATACCAAACGTAAAAGCTATACCAACAGGTATTTTACAGCTAAGGTTTCAAAGCTATGATGGGTAGGATTATCTTCTGATGGTCTTACGTGGGTACCACAGGGGTTTGCTCACTATGTAGTAATTTATTTTCAAGCTCTGGTTAGAGAAAACAGGAGAGGTAAATTTTTAGACTAACCTTTCTTCCTCTTAAAATTTTCCTAATGGAAAAAAATTAAAAACAAAAACACAAGGAACAATAAAAGAAATGTAGAAAAAGCACCTCTTATATTTGGGGAATTTTAAGCACAGTTAAGTGTGCTCACTGACATAACAATATTGGCATGACTTGATTCTTATAACAGAGTAGAAAGATAATATGAGATTTGTTCCTGAGAAAATCTCAGAGGCTCAGAAACTGATGGAGCAAATTAGCCAAAGAGTGAGAGCGAAACTAAACCAAAAGCAGGATAAAAAAAATGCCATTAGAAGTCATTAGACCTCCCATATGCCCTCATCTAGCAGCACAGGTAGGCGATCAAGTATTCACTATATTTGGAAGAAGGGCTTATCCTTGTGGAGGGTAACAGAAGCAGTGCCTACATTGGAAGACAGCAGGCAGATGTCTGATCATCATACTAAAAGTCTGGATATTCAGTCTCCCAGGTTTCCTTCCCAATTAACTTTCAGAGCCCCAGTCCTAGGGTTATGCCTCTAAGCAAAAGTTCTGAAAAAAAAATTCTCTTGAACATCGAACTTACTTAAGGAAAATATACCTAAACACAGTAATGTGAACTTTCTAATTAAACTATTCTGCTAAAGAACTTGACAAAAGATTTAGAAAATAAACATGCAATAAAAAGAACCAATGTTGTCACGCACAAAACAGACTTTAAAAATGGGTAAACAAACAACCAAACAACAGAAGTTAGTAGAGAAATTTCAATGTCTAAGTAATAAAGGGTCTGTGATGTAAGACTAATGCAAAAATGATGCAACTCAAGAAATTTTCAGAATCTTAAAGAGTTCCTTTGTGGGTTCAAAGAATTTCCGAGGTGCCTTCAGCACAGATTAAAATAGATACACATTCAATTCCATGATGTTATGAGCTTTTAGAACTTGATAATAGATTATTCCATGCATTTACAAAGGAGTTAGGGAACCTTCAGAAAGAGTTGTTTGATCAAAACATTCTACTTAGGAAGACAGCATACTGACCCCTCTCAAACACTCTAAGAATGGAAAGTTAAGCAGGGCAGGTAGCGTTGGATCTCAGAAAGCACGAGGATTGGTTCTTGAGGCCAGCATAATGAGTCTGTCTTTATAGCATTGTATTCCAGTGGTTCTTCTGACTCTCAGGGCTTGTATTCTAGTTACCATCATCTGTCAACATGACACAGTCTAGAGAAGAGACTCTCAACTGAGGTATTGCCTACATCAGATGGGACCATGAGCAGGTCTATGGGAGATGGTCTTGATTGCCCATTGTGCTTTAGGCACAATTCCTAAGCAGGCATTCCTGGGTTATTAAAGGAAGCTAGCTAAGCATTGGTGTGTGAGACCTCAAGTAGCACTTTTCCATATGTTTGGCTTTTAATTTGATTTTTGTTCCTGCTATGACTTCTCTCAATGTTGAACTGTGACCTGGAAGTGTAAACAAAACCAACCCTTTTCTCTTTATTTTGTTTTTGATCAGGGTAATTTGTTAGTAATAGAAATAAAACTAGGAAAAGTAACAAAATTCCACAATGCAATGCCCTCCATAACCTATGTGTCTATAAATGTCAATCATATGAATGCATAAACCACTCTGAAGTAACATTACAGGCAAGATGGTATGAGGAAAGCTGTTCTTCATCTTCTCAAACAGATAAATTTTCCTAAGACATGTCTGAGTTTGTGTGTGAGGGGTTACACCTGTGCATGCACTGATGACTTAACCCTGTGGATTATGCATATTTACTCCGTGATTAACCTACATCCCTAGCCGTTCAGCCATATATTCTAATATAGTTGCCTTCCTTGACTCAGATTCTTGTATCTCAAATTAATTAGTCTGTCATGCAGATAGAATCTGGACTTGATTTCTATAAAAATAAGCATCTGGACTTCAATATAATGACAGTGAACAGTTTGGTTTTGGGGTCTGCCACAGTTCTAAAATATCAGATAATGGATATCATTACAGAATTCTTCTTAATAACTTAAAGGATCGAGATATTATTGAGAGTGATATTGACATTTATTTCATTTCTCAAAATAGACAAAATTGGGGTGTGCTTGTGTGTGTGTGTGTGTGTATGTGTGTGTTAACAGTTGTGAGCAGATATACATGCACATTTGTGAATGTAAATGATATAAATCAACATGGCTCCTTTTATATCAGTTTTCAAATTGTTTTTGAGATAAAGTCTCTCACTGAATCTATAACTTCTAGATTCAGCTAGACTGGCTGGCAAGTAAACCCTAGGGATTGTTCTAGCATTTCCTCCTCAGTATTGGAGTTGCAGGTGTGCACCAACTCTCCTTTCTTAGGGCTGGTGATCAAACATAGGTTTTCAGATTTGTGACACAAGCACCTATAGACTGAGACTGACGTAATAAAGATGAGCTCTTGAGAAGAAAAAAGTGAAATGAATGGAATTTGTGCCCTGGAAATGCTGAATCATCCATGGTCAGCTCGTATATGCTGGTTCTGTTGAGCTTGTCCATATTGGGTTTCATAGTCTAAGTCGGTGAGAACGACTGACCAGGTCTCTTCTTCAAGAGGGCACCTGATCTCATTACAGATGGCTGTGTGCCACCATGTGATTGCTGGGAATTGAACTCTGGACCTTGGGAAGATCAGGCAGTGCTCTTAACTGCTAAGCCATATGTCAATCAAATTTCAAGCTCTTAAACAGCTTAAATGGGATCAATTATGGCTTCCTTAGAGAATGCCCATGTAAGCTTTCAAGTGGGAAGTAAGTTCATCTTTGTTAGAGCTATGAAGTGATATAAATCTACATTATCGGTGATATCCATTGGCTACACTAATAGCACATATGTCTCTCAATTTTTGTCGTTTTCAATACCAAAGAACACCTACAAAATGCACGTTTTTAAAGACCATGTCTCTACATGTTCTTCATCCCCTTGGTCATGCACCTATTTTTCATCCTAGTGAGATGCTGCTGCTTTCTAGAAATCTCAGTTTATTCTCAAGTTATAAACTCATGTCACGGTTTCAAAGATCTTACTGTGATGTTACAGTTAATAGCCTTGATAACTGGCCAAGTCAAGAGGGCATCCAACAGTATTGTGTCATTGTTTACGTACTCTTGATATCTAGTGACCTAGCCAGATAGTTTGGTATTTTGTTTGTTTGTTTGTGTTTTGTTTTTTTTTTTTTTTCGTTTTCATTAGGTGGGGATAGGCATAGTTGTTTCTTCTTGCTCCAGAATAGTATTGACAACCAATGTCTTCCTTATCTGAGTTTCAGGGAGACTGTTTTGCTGTGTTTCTGAATGCAACCTCTGTGACACTTTGTGTGGAGTTTTGTGCCCTCTCACATGCTGTGAGGGTATATGACTGATACCATTTTACTTTCTTGTGTCTCTATCCAGCAACAGGTATTGTAGTATCTACCTCCAAATTGCAAGGAAGCTCCTTAAATACAGGCAGTAACAACTCAGAATAGCTTCAGGAAGTACCTGGAACTGAAAGGTTCAAAGAGTCCCTCTTTCCCTATGATTTCATAAGCCCTAGAGACTGCTGAGAGTCATTCTCTGGTGAGCTGAGCTTCTGTAAATACGCAGATACATCCCCACCTCCTTCATCTCCCATCCCTCCACACTCCCACTCTTCAGGCCCAGAAATGCCTGGAAAAAAAAAAGAGACAAATGGAATTGACTGCATGCTGACTATATATTTTTTTAAGTTGCTTGCATTCTGTACAGTATACTCCAGGTTTCTAACTTTCATGAGCTGTCACCCATACTGATATGGTCTTTGATGATTTAGCTATGTTGGTAACTCCTCACCATATTCTGTAAATGACCCCAACCAAAAATATTCATTTACCAAGTTAGACTTGGTGTTGTGTAAGTACTGGTGCTATAACATATTTGCATATTACCAAGTATAGTTGCTCCTGGTGTTTCAACAAGGAGCAGAAGCAGAATGGAAAATTTGCTTGGTGCAGGTTGAAAATTCAGTACAAAGAAAATGAACTAGATTAAAAGTTAAATTCATGGTCAGATTCTTTGATGAGTTGACCAACATTCATCTTGTCTTTTTATCCATAACATGAGGACATGAAGAATGACAAAACCCTGATCCATGCTAAAATACTGTTGCTGGGAAGGACTCGCTTAAAAAGAAAACATAGAAATGGTATCAACATCTACTAAAGACATAGAAATGAGGTATAATGAGCATATATTCAGAACTATGAAAAATTGGTACCCTTAAAAATTTTAATGAAAATATTACAACTGTTATCTTTTATTTTTACTAACATTGTTTATATTAGTTATATGTGGTGTTTGGTTTCCTCTGTGTTGTTTTCTGGCCAGGCATTCTTTTTTCTATCTTGATTTTTAAAGATTAAAAATATTTGAAATGAACATACTATATATTCAAAGCCATTCCCAAGCAAGTATGATCCATGAAAAATGGCAGCTGGCACGAAAATTTAAATAATAACCACCAACTCTTACACAAACCATTGTCAGAATTTAGGCTATCATTTGCTCTCGGGAAAACTGTGAAATTATTTTATATTATTTTTGTATTTTCTTTTTTTTTTTTTTTTGGTCTTCCTAAGTTGCTTCTTGAGTAGCTACTCAAGGAAAAGAGAAGATTAGAAATTATTTTTGCAAACAAGACTATGTTCTTATCGACATTTTCATTTCTTTCATGGCATCTCATTGAAAACAAGCCCATTTAACTTCAAGAAAGCAAACCCTCACCTTTGTTCTGTCCTGCCCATCATCAGGTAAATGATCATCTACCAGAGAGACACTGGGATCTACTGGGATCCTTAAATTTGTTTACACTCTTCCCCTTTTCCCTATTTTCATTAGTCTTGTCTGAAAGAAAAGTATGTTACAATGATACCCTAACTACAAAGTCACAATAACTTTATAATAGCCCAATGTTTAGGTTATTAAAGCAAATTTTAATGGTGATTGGGTATTTTAGGTGTTTGCTTCCTTTATTACTATCTCATGTGATAATGCAACACACTCTTCTCTATAAAAGAGTTGTTGAAAATTGTTTCTTTAAGGGGCATGACAAAGTGAATCAGTGGGTACAGTACTTCCTGCACAGACATAAGGACCTCAGTGTGAGTCCCCGGGATCCATGAAGAAGTCAACACAAAACATCAGGTCTGTCTTCACCGTCCTACACATGGACGGAGGGGGGCGGACCTTGG
>NC_022009.1:96946938-96947822 GCF_000317375.1 Microtus ochrogaster | reverse complement strand
TTTTTTTTTAAATTTTAAAAAAAGAATTGAAAAAAAAAAACATTAGGTCTTAACTGCAGCACTAGTAGGAGGAGGTGAAAGGAGGAGAAGGACAGATCCTTGGAGCTGGTGGGCAAGCTAGCACAGCTGATGGGGGAGCTCCACATTCAGTGAGTGGCCTTGTTCAAAGAAATGATAACCTGTGTTGACCTTAAACATCTACACATGTGCTTTCACACATAAATATGCACACACACCAAGATAACAAGAATGTATACTACACACAAATGCCCCCAAATTGTTTCATTCATATATATATTTCCCTATGTTTGACACCTAAAATTTAAAAACCTCTTAATGTCCCTGCCAATGTTTGACACTACAACATTATTTCTTTACTGAAACTCACTTCCATAGTAAGAGCAATACCTGGACTCAACAGCACAATTTTTACCATTATCAAATGATTTTACCAAGTACAGAATGTTTCGTGTCTCTACATGATCCACTGACAGTGCCACTCAGTTTTCCCCATATTTCTCTTCACTAAAATTGCAAGCATATTGCAATTTAAAATCAGTGAAGTGCCTTTGAAGTGAGTATTTTCTGCACCTTTTTTCATTGAGGTGTTGGGAACTTGGTCATGAGCATCCGTCTTACTAGACAATACACCACACTTTCAACTCTGTACAAAGTTTTGTGAGTTTACAGACAATGGAAAAAAAAATGTGAGGACCTACGAAAATATCCTGATGAGATCATATGATATTACATTACATTTTAAATACAATGTATGTCTTCTCTGTCTTCTCTCTAAAAATGTTTTATTGAGGTATACATATCTTTTAATGATTCTTTTTTTTTATTTGACTAGTGACCTAGCCAGATAGTTTGGTATTTTGTTT
>NC_022009.1:96945664-96946160 GCF_000317375.1 Microtus ochrogaster | reverse complement strand
ACATGGCATACACTCACACAAAACACTTCTGCACACACATGAATAAAATGAGAGAAATGCCACTCGTTTTGGTATGAAGCCCTCATTTTAGAATGAAGCTTATTTTCTGGCTACTGTAATCCCCCAAGTGTATACCTGTGTCTGTTTTGTCCTGTCTTCCATGGTAAAAGAAAAGTTACTTACAATAAGGGAAGGGAAAGGAAAAAAAATTGAGAGTTTTCTGATAAGGTAGCAGCCATGTTAAGGTAGTGTCTTTGTCTCCAGAGATGTTAGTTAAAGAATTTTCCAATAATTATCAAAGGAAAATAAAGTGGCAAAATACCGCATCATTATCATCATTCACATGATGGTTTCACTTAAATTTCTACATGATTTGAAAAATTCTTTTAAAATGAAAATGCTCTACCGCAGCGTAGTACTCTAATGTGTAGATGTTCCACACTTTCTTCATCCATTCTTCCATTGAAGGGCATCTAGGTTGTTTCCAGGTTCTGGC